>NW_014579609.1:31187-38764 GCF_000485595.1 Priapulus caudatus
AAAATAAGAAATAAAATAAATAAATAAATTAAATACACAATCAGTCATCTAGCTAGCACAAGCGCATCCCCACCCCCCAACCCACCCCCACCCCCTTCACCATGATTATCCGGTACACGATGAGTCGACCGTCTGCATCCCGCCAGACTCGCTGCAACAGCAGCCATCTTTATGCCGCCACCGCTGTCGCCCGCCAGCGCCGCCTCGCACCCCGCTGTTCGCTTGTCCTCGCTGGCGAGCGGGGACGGCGCGTCGCGGCGAGCGCCTTCTTGCGTTGCGATGGATTAGCGGCGGGGCTGGCCTGGCGCCGGGCGGGCTTGGTGCGTGGGCGCGCAGGGGGTCGTTGCATCCGCCAGAAGCGCACCTCGCCCTGCTGAACCCGTCGCCGGATCGTGTACTGATCTCGCGCCGTTGTTGCACCGTGTACGTGACGACCCCGCGCAGCACCACCACCCTCCTGCCCCTCCCCTCCTCCTCCTCCTCCTCCCCCACCCCCCCCTCTCCTCTCCTCCCCCGACCCACCGCAGCCGGCGCGCTCTCCTCCCCGGCCACCGGCCGCGCCGCCACGTCCGCCTTGCACGAGGGCGCCGGCGCGTCCGAAGACGTCCGCATCGCGGCGACTCTCGGGAAGAAGATCGACGATAAGTGGCTCGGCCTTTAGGCGCTCGCGCTTGCTGATGACAGCCGCGCGCTTGTCAGCGCGCCGCTTCTCGCTCGCACTTCAGGCCTCGCGACTCTGCGACGCCTCCCCCGGCCGCGCGGCGGGGGAGGTTCGCTGGGGGAGTTTCGCCGGCGGGAGGCGGGGGAGCGCGCGACGGATGCCAGCCGACTCGGCTGCTAGCTGCAGCGACTGTCTGTGCCGCGGCGCCGGCAATCTGTGTCGCCCGGTCGGCGCCTTCCGCCCCTCTGGTGCATCCCCCGAACGGTGGGCGCCTCCGCGCCTCTGCCCCGCCGGGCCGGCATCCCGGCATAACTGTGTGCCCTCGTCCATCGCTGCTGCGTGCGTCCGCAGTCGTGCACCGCACTGGTGCGCCCGCAGCGTCTCTGCGCTTCGACAAACATTCCTCGGCGCCCTCACACTGTCTCTGCGGCATCTGACACATTCCTCCTGGCGCCTCACAGTCTTCGCGCCATTCGGACACATTTCCTCCGGTGGCGCCCTCAGCAGTCTCTGCCGCATCCGACACATTCCTCGTGCGCCTCACACGTCTCTGCGCGTCGACGCCATTCCATCCGGTGCGCCCTCACACGTCTCTGCGCGTCACACATCCTCGGTGCCTCGCACGGTCTCTGCACGTCGACGACGCACTGCTTCCGCGGCGCCCTCTCCAGTCCTCTGCGAGGTGCGCTGCAGCTATGTCTCGCGTCCCCCGCCTCTCGTCGATCGCAAGACGCGCGACCGTTCGACGCAGATGCACCGCCGCGCGCCGCGCCCCACGAGGTCCAGAGTTTCACGCCGGTCAAGGTCGCGCCCGACCGCCCTCCGCGCTACGACCACCACAGTGACGCTCCCTCGTGCAGCTCGCGCGCTCGAAGCGCCGTCACGTCCGCTCGAAGCTCTCGCCCTGCGCGATGTCCGCACCATCCTCCGCTCCCCGCCCCGCAGCGTGCGCGCGCGGTTAGGGGGCGCCGCCGTCCGGTTCCGCCCGCGCGCCGCCCCTAGGTCGCGCCGGCGTCGCTCGGCCGCCCGCCGTGTTCGACGAACAGCGCGCCGCGTTCAAATCGGCCGAGATCCGACGTCTGCCCGCGGCGCCCCTGCGGCGCGCCCGACCGCCGCGCGCCTCCCCGCGAATGCTCCCACTGCGTATGGTGCGGAGCACGCGGGGCGGGGGCGGGGCGGGGCGGAAGAGTCGGCGCACCCAGGCAATCGGCTTATTATGATTATATATGTAGATATTATAATTAAAACAACTGGAGACATATTTTACAGAAACGTTAATATTGCTTTATTCCTCTTCAGGTGCTTTTCTGTGCAAAATGCACCTGAAGATCAATAAAGCGAAACGCACGCACGCACATACATACACATATTATCATGTAGGCATAGCAACCATGTTAGAGCTGCACATGTTCATATACTTAATACTTAATACTTAATACTTAGTGCAGGACGATCAATCATTCCCAACAGATATCAATTATTATTTATTATTATTATTATTATTATTTATTAGTAGCCATCGATAAAATTGATCTACTGATGAGCCAATTTTAATGAGTATATCTGGCTGAGCAGACGTCATTAAACGGATATTGATGAGCAGATATTAATGATCAGATACTGCTGATCAGATATCGACAATCAGATGTGGCTGATCAGACACCAACGATCAGAAACTGCTGATCAAATTAGAGATATCAACAATCAGATATCAACGATCAGATACTGCTGATCAAATATCAACGATCAGATACTGCTGATCAAATATCAACGATCAGATACTGCTGATCAGATATCGGTAATCAATCGTGATACCCACCTCGTCCGACTGCTGTCTCCACTTCATCTTGAGAACGATGAGGACACAGACGATGCAGACGATGACGAAGAACGCAAAGAACACTCCGATCTCTATATACTCCTTCCCTGACTGCAAATATATAGATATACATAGATATTACATAGATATTATATAGATATAGATAGATAGATAATGATGAATAGATATAGATGAATAGATATAGATGAATAGATATAGATGAATAGATATAGATGAATAGATATAGATAGATAGATATAGAGGGGGAGAGAGCGAGAAAGGTAGAAAGAGAAGAAGGCAAAGAACACTCTGATTTCTATGTACTCCTTCCCTGACTTCAAATATATAAATATACATAGATATAGACAAATATAGATATTATATAGATATAGACGGGGGAAAGAGTGAGAAAGGGTGAGCGTGAGAGAGAGAGGGGCAGAGTGAGTGAGTTAGTGAGCGAGCAAGCGAGTGAGCGAGTGAGTGAGTGCACATCCTTCCCTGACTGCAAATATATATGTGTGAGCATGAGAGTAAAAGCGTGCGATCGTCAGAGACATGCAATCACATCAGTGGCCGCGTGATGAATCTCAAATATATATGCACAATATATATATATGCGCATAAGCAAAGTGTGTCTGTGTGACATCAATCTCGTTTATTTCATTAATCTCTCAACAGATGGCGCTACCTGCTCATCGTCGTCGTCGCCTGGTTGGTAGGCGATGCGCGCGTGCGCCATCTTCTGAGTGTTGACGATGTTCATCAGCTTCGCCGCGTCGGGGCCCTGAATCAGCACGACTGGCCGTGAGAGCAGCGGCTGGTCCGCCGGGCCCCGCAGCTGTACGAAACAACAACGCATGTTATCGTCACGGCAACGTGGCATCACGATCGTATTACGGAGGGACGGGGCGAAGAAATTATTTCCTAATTAATCAATTTTTTTTAATTAAGTGGCTTAATTAGCACCGTGAAGTCGGAAATCAATGTTTGAGAAGCAGCAAGCAGCAAGGCAAACGACACAGGAATGAGATTTGATAAGAACGCGGAAATGTTTCGGAGGAGGGGTGGGTGGGGTGACGAAATTACATTATATAATTAATGAAATAATTAATTAATTTTTTCCACGGTATGCGAAGTTTTGTCTTGGATTTAATTAGCATTGTCAGGGCGGCAATCAGTGTTTGAAAGGAAAAAGAAAAGGAAAAAGCAGAGCGAGGTAGATGTTTCTTTCGAAAGATGCGAACCGAGGCAATTTACTCATTTATTATTCAACACTTAATCAGTGAAAAGGCCGCTAATACGTAAGACCCAATTTGTCTACACTTATGCAGTCTGATGACTTATTCGTGAGATAGGCAATTCAGTTCGGGGAGGAAACAGTAATACAAACACAACACAGCGGGGAAGGCAGCTTAGAGCAGCCACCGTGGTGCAAATGCTGGGCCAAGTCAATAAAACAACATAGTCGAATCTGTGGTGTGTTTGTCCTTCCTGTCAGTAATTAATTATTTAGGCAGCATTTGTTACGCTATCATGATGATATACTTTAGGGTTTTCATGTTGCAAACAACATAACATATTGTTACCGTTTACATCAGCAAAGTCATATGATAGACTTAGTGAATATAGGGAACCGAATGTTATAATAGCGAGATGTTGAGTTTGCTACTACAAGCGTCGCTAGATGGCAGCACTAGTTACCTGCAGCACGGCGTCTGGGTTGTCGGTGACGTCAAACACGACGGCGACTGCGCCTCTCTGTATCGCCTTCTCTGCCTGCGAGAAATAGATATATGCAAGCGGTTTAAGTTTACGATTGTAAACAACAGATGGCAGCACTTGTTCTCGTTGGACAGACGAAAGCCACTCGCTCTGACAAACCCATTTCAACGATTTTCACGTGGCTTTTACGACACCGTGGTAAACGCGTGAACACGGATCCGCGGGGACAGATGGACAGAGCAAATAAACATAGTAGCTATTGCTGTTGCCATGGGAGAGAGAGAGAGAGAGAGAGAGAGATGGGGGAGAGAGATCAAAGAAGGGAAAGAGAGAGGGAATGAAATCGAGGAAGCGATGCAAAAGAAAGACTCAGGGGAGGAATCCATTTTCCATCCCCCCAAGAAGGCGGGCCTTCCCTGACATGGTTGCCGACACAAGCCACATAGACTGCCCCCACACTACCCCCACGGATACCCTACAGAACGACCTCACATCGACGGGGAGCCCATCTAGGCACCTAGTACTCGGCGCTTTCCCGCGGCGACCGGGCGGCTGGTTAGCAAACGCAAAAAGCGATNTCACTTGTTTTTTTGGGCTGCGTTTGTCACGTGTAAGGGGCCCCACCGAGCATTTTAAGACCAGGTGGCGAACGTAAAAATATTATATAAATTATATAATATATAATAAAATTATATAATATAATTATATAATATATAATATATTAATCTAATTATAATAATTATATAATATAATTATATGAGTTTAAATAATGCATTATATAATTATAATAATATATTATATGTTAATAATTATTATTTAAATTATATAATATATTATATGTTAAATAATGTAATTATATAATTATATAATATATTTATATAATTAATATAATATATTATATTTATATAATATAATAATATATTATATAATTATAGTAATACAATTATATAATTATAGTTATATAATTATATTAATATATTATAAAATAACATAAAACATTAATTTAAGCAATAATATATTATATAATAATTATATGTTAAATAAATGTATTTATTTATTTATATAATAATATTATATGTTACATAATGTACTTATGTTAATTATATAAATATTATATGTTAAATAATGTTTATTTCAATTTATATAATATATTATTTATTATATAAAGGCATATTTATAAAATAAATGAACTTTATACGCTAAGAATACTAGTGTCTAAATAATATTTTTACCGTTGGCACCCCATAATATATAAGTGCGTTTAGAAGTCTTATGAAGGGAGAGAGAAGAAAGAGACGCGAGAGCGAAAGAGGCGAGAAAGAGCAGAACACGGTCGATACCACTCATGGCCTTAACATAGAGCGACGAGATATAGCTTTGATGTGTGTGGTGAGAGAGGGAGCAAAGAACAGAGAGAGCGCGAGAGCGCGAAAAAGCGGAGCGCGAGAGAGAGAAAGAGCGCGCAAAGAGAGAGAGAGAGCGGAGAGCAGAAGAGCGAGAGAGCGAGAAGAAGCGAAAGACGCGAGGGAGAGAGGAGAGAGAGGACAGAAGATCGAGACAGTTAAGAGAGAGAGAGAGAGAGAGAGAGAGAGAGAGAGAGAGCGGGTATACAAGAACTTGCGCACAGAGACGAGGTGTGGCGTTAGATGGAGTGTGTGAACGAGCGGGAATACAAGGACTTACACACAGGAACTTACAGGAGGAGGAAGTTGTATAGCCGCGTGCCGAGAGGCACACGAACGACTTTTCACCGCCGTCGCGAGCAAGGAGAGGTTCGTCTGCTATACCTGTCCTATACATGTGCTATACCTGTCCTATACCTGTGCTATACCTGCTGGCCCCGGCTGTGTGCCTCACAGGGGAATCTCACAGCCGCTGGTCTGCTAGGAAGAGGGGAAGAGGAGGAGAGGGGTGAGGAGAGAGGAGGTGCGTGAGGCGGCGGGAGAGAGAGGGGGAGCGAGATAAAAAGAGAGGAGGTGTGTGAGGCGTGGAGAGGGAGGAGGTGTAGGGGTGAGGGAGAGGGAGGAGGAGGTGCATGAGGCGGCGGGAGAGAGAGGGGGAGCGAGGTTCCCTCTCCCTCACCCCTACACCTCCTCGCTCTCCCCGCCTCACACACCTCCTCTCTCTTTAGGAGGAGGTGCATGAGGCGGCGGGAGAGAGAGGGGGAGCGAGGTAAAGAGAGAGGAGGTGTGTGAGGCGGGGAGAGAGAAGGGGGAGCGAGGTAAAGAGAGAGGAGGTGTGTGAGGCGGGGAGAGAGAGGGGGGGAGCGAGGTAAAGAGAGAGGAGGTGTGTGAGGCGGGGAGAGAGAAAGGGGGAGCGAGGTAAAGAGAGAGGAGGTGTGTGAGGCGTGGAAAGGGAGGAGGTGTAGGGGTGAGGGAGAGAGAAGGAGGAGAAGGTGTAAGAGACGGCGGGAGAGAGAGGATGAGCGAGGTAAAGAAGGCGGCGGAAGGAGAGGGAAGAGGTGTAGAGGATGGGAAGGGTGCATGGGAGGAGGTATAAAAGGTAGGGAGAGCCCCCTTATACATTCTCTCTCTCCCTCTCTTTCTCGATCTCTCGCTCTCTCTTGCCCTCTCCCCCTCTCTCTCTCTATCATTTTCTTCCCCTTCTCCTTCGCTCTCTCTCTCTCTCTCTCTTTCTTTCTCTCGCTCTCTCTCTCTCCCTCTCTCCCCGCTCTCTCTCACTCCCCTTCTCCCTCTCTCACCCTCTCCCCTCCGTGCGTGCTCGTCCGTTCGCCCCATTCTTTCTCTCTTTCTCTCTCTCGCCGCTCTCCTGTGAATGGCCACCTCTCCGCCTCGCCCCGACCCATTCTCAGCTTAGCTAAGGGGGCCTAAACCCATCAAGGCAAACATTCGCGCGACAAGAGAGAGAGAGAGAGAGAGAGAGAGACGGAGAGAGACGCGATAGCGGGAAGAGGCGTGGGAAACAATGAGAAAGAGAGATGAAATAAGTAATAACCTTATATGAATTTATATAGAGTTAAATCAGGGAGACGAAATAGGAAACGTGGATAGCATGGCAACGACCTAAACAGCAGGTCTCCAATAATAATAACTGCTGCCACAATACTGCTGCTGCGCCGCTACTGTGTGCGTAGCAACGGTTGCCGAGCAGCAGCAGCAGCAGCAGCAGCACCACCACCACCACCAGCAGCACCACCACCACCACCAGCAGCAGTATCACCACCACCACCACCACCAGCAGCAACAACAGCAGCAGCAGCACCACCATCACCATCACCACCAGCAGCAACAGCAGCAGCAGCAGCACCACCATCACCATCACCACCAGCAGCAACAGCAGCAGCAGCAGCAGCAGCAGCAGCAGCAGCAGCAGCAGCAGCAGCAGTAACTATAGAGATTAGCGTTAACAGGGTTT
>NW_014579610.1:0-12178 GCF_000485595.1 Priapulus caudatus
GTGTGTGTGTGTGTGTGTGTGTGTGTGTGTGTGTGTGTGTGCACGTGTGCGTGCGCGGGTGTGCGTGCGCGCGTGTGCGTATGTGTGTGTGCGTGCATGTATGTGTGTGCGTGTGTAAGAGTGCGCGCGCGTGCTCACGCGTGTACGTGTGTATACGTTTGCTTCTACATTTTGATATTTATTGCTTCACTAAACGATTCACCCTACCTAGTCTTTTCCACGCAGACACACGACTTATCCCTCCACCTGTGTCCATACGTCACCTAGATGGGTCAAGTGCTACCAGCAGCCTCCACGTCCCTTCTCTAACTGCAATCGTCATCGTCGCCACCGTCATAGCCCTCATCGTCATTACTATCATCATCTCCGTTACTATTGTCACCGTAATCGTCATCGTCGTCTCCACCAACGTCATTGTCGTGATCTTCGCTATCGTCGTCGTCGTTAACGCCATCGTCATCATCGTCGTTAACACCGTCGTTATTATCGTCGTCGTTAATACCATTGTCATCATGATCGTCGCTAAAACCATCGTCATCGTCGTCGTCGTTAATGCCATCGTCATCGTCGTTAACACCATCGCCATCGTCGTCATTAACACCGTCGTCATCGTCGTCATCGTTAATATCATTGTCATCATCGTCGTTGTCGTTATCACTATCGTCATCATCATCGTCGTTACCACCATCGTCATCATTATCGTCGTTACCACCATCGTCATCATTATCGTCGTTGACAATGTCGTCATCGTCGCTGTCGTCTGCGCAGGTGTCGTCGTCGGCTGCTGCTGGTCGCAGCCATGTCAACTCGTCGGACAGTTCATGTGTCGTCAGTCGGACATCTGTGTGACACAGAATGAGGTCTGCGACGGAGAGTACGATTGTCCGGACGGATGGGACGAGGAGAACTGCAGTAAGTGTGCGTGTGTGGGGGGAGGGGTGTGTGGGGAGAAGGGAGGGGTGTGTGTGGGGGAGGTGTTGTGTGTGGGGGGAGGATGTGTGTGTGTGTGTGTGTGTCTGTGAGAGAGAGAGAGCGAGTGTGTGTATATGTGCGTGTCTTTGTGTGCGTGAGTCTGACAGGTGCGTGTTTGAGTCGGAGCGTGCGTGCGTGCACACGCGTGTGAATGCGTTTGTCAATGTAATGTATGCTCATGCTTGCGTGCGTGCAAATACGGGCGCGCTTGTGGGTGAGTACATGTGCGTAATGAAACGGGAAAGTGGACCAAAGGCCGAGAGGGCGATAGGGCGTGGGAGAAAGAATGAGAAAGACTAGGAGAGAGAATAGAGAAAGAGGACATTAGAGAGCCAGATTGCGACCGGAATTGTATCGGAATTTGATGCCAGTTATTATGACATTGTTAGCTTAACAAGATGCCAATGTCAAAAATAATCGCAGTAATGAGAAATGACGCGACCTGGTCCAACGCATGGATGCTAACACAATCAACATGAATCCGCCAATCTGCTTCTCTCTCTGTCTTTCTCTTGATCTCTCTCTCTCTCTCTCTCTCTCTCTTTCTCTCACTCCGCTTGCTTCCACTCTCTCTCTCACTCTCTTTATCTATCTCTTTATCTATCTATCTATCTATCTATCTATCTATCTATCTATCTATCTATCGATAGATAGATAGATAGATAGATAGATAGATAGATAGATATAGATAGATAGATAGATAGATAGATAGATAGATAGATAGATACCCTATCTATCTGTCAACCTATCTATCTATCTATCTATTTAGCTATCTATCTATCTATCTATCTATCTATCTATCTATCTATTTATCTATCTATCTATCTAGCAGCCTCTAACCTTTGGTCCGTAGGGCGTTTGGTTTTAAAACGGGCTCACTGTAACGTGGACTTAATCAGGGGATGGCTGAAACTACCACATGTTTCAAACCACACGGCTCTGAGGCATAGATGGTCGCAACACACACCGAGAAAGCACAAGTTACTTCGAGCTTTCAAACGAACATGGGGTCGTCTAGTGCAGAACCACGACTACACGCATACAGGTTTGTTTCATTTGACTCGTGTAGTCCTGTATCAATTTGGCGCCAAATGATAATTGTGCAACTGACAACAGTGTCGAATTTGCCAGCCACTAATGTTATTAATTAGGGCAAGCGTGTAGTTTCCTCCGCTCGCATCTGGTTCTGATGACGATGCTGAGAAAGAGGGGATAGCTCACATACACACATTTAACTGCTCCGGGCTCTTAGTACCATCAAGAGTAGATAATAACAAGAGTTATTAAATTTTATTTATTAAATTTTATTAATGAAAGTTGTTATTATCTACTCTTGGTACCATATATATGTATAGTATCATATAAATGTATATGTATATGTATATGTATATGTATATGTATATGTATAGTATATTATTGTATATTGTATATGTAATAGTGTATAGTATATGTATCTTGTATATGTATTGTATACCCCTCTGTATTATGTATACTGTATACCTATATGTATACATGTATACTTTCTGTACTCTGTATATACTGTATACTTGTACCAGTCTATTATATTCTATGTATAGTGTCACTATATAATTGTATATTATAAATGTAATATGCATAATGTATTACGCTGATATACCTGTAGATCCTGTATATATGTATTATGATATATGTAGATAGTGTATATTGTCTCATGTAATGTATATTGTATATGTGTATATGATGTTATTTGTATGGATGTATATGTATATGTATATGTATAGCACGGAGTATATCTATATGTATAATGTATAGTGTTCTAGATTATGTATATGTATATTATAGTGTTATGTGATACTGTACTACTGTCATACGTAGTATGTAATAGTTTCCTGGTCGTAGCTGTATATGTATATTGTAGAATGTATAGTAAATGTGATATGTATATGTATAGTTATTTATATATCATGTATATGTATATGTATATGTACCCCTATGTATATGTATATGTACGTATGTATACTTGTAATATGTGTCATATGTATATGCTATTATTATATGTACAGCTAGATCACGAGCTAATAATACTTATTAGCTCTTGATGTAATATGTATATGTATATGTACCTATGTATATCTTATATGTTATATTATGTATACGTATATACGTCATACGTATATGTATGTGTATATGTATGAATACTATGTATACTATCCAATCTATGCCGTATCTGAATATTGCCTATGTACTATTTAAAGAAGAACAGTAGTGAGCGTGAGTAGGAGAGCGTGTGTGGTAATTACGTGGCCACAAACAAATAGAAACGCTGTACCAGTCTCGAAGCCGCTTCATGTCAAGCTCACGTTTTGGGGTTTGGATCTGGTGGCACGACTTACAATTCGCAATTTACTTCGCGACATTGGAAGAATTGGGAGTTACGTTATTTGCTATTTATATACTATAACAGTATAATTCTGCGTCATAATTGTTATACGGAGTGATCAGCTAATATGTCCGCTAATCGTCTAGCCCCGGACGCACAGATATTTATGTGACTGAAATTAGTGATTTCTCTATGAGATACAGATGCAATGAGCTTGCACACGGTTTAGAGCATGCTCATAAGGACAGATTTTTGGCCCTCGCATATTTGTCCCTGCATGGCACGAGATGGAGGCGCGATTTCCAAGATGGCCGCCATTCAATCACTATCCTTCATTTCACCCTAATATTTCAATCATTAGAACACTGAAGCTCTGTGGCTAAGACCAACATTATCGGTGGTCCAGGTAACGACATCTCCAGATCAAAATCATCTTATCGCTCGGAGGCCGCCCTCTTGAATTTCAAAGTGGCTGCGGCATCGAATCCATGTAATTCATTGTACAGTATTTCAGTCTAAATATTCAAGCATGGTAAAGATGAATCTTGTGTCTTAAACTAACTATTGTCTCGGGTCAGAAACAATTGCAACCAAAACTCATTATTGGTCGGAGCCCGCCTTCCTTGATTTCCAAGTCGGCTCGCCAATCCCTAATCCTATATCCAATCAATTTATTTCATTCAAATTAATCACATTATTCTACACCACAACATTTACATTTACCGCTCTATACTCTACTTTGTTCACATCAAATTAATTAACCACGCTAATAAATTAACATTGTGAAGAGTCAACAAGAGCTTGTGACCACACATAACCTCTTACATACTACACTGCAGTACTATCACCAGTACCGTGACAACTGAGTGCGCTAATTCGCGACACCTTGGTATAGAGCCATTTTCTTCACCGCATGGCTATGCTAGGCTTCCTGCAGCTAGTGTTGCAGAGTATTCTAACCTGCCCCTCAGTGTGCATGGTGCAAGCCTGATATATTCTCGGGCTGAGTAAAGAGACCCAGCCCCGTCGATTATTTGGGTAGCTGAATTATTTGTTTGTCAGTCGTCAACGACTGTCACACTAGATGCCGAGGAGAGGAGGAACAGCCTCGGCCTTGTTGTCGTTGCGATTGTCAGAACTCCGGCTACAGATTTCCAGGCCATGGTAACGTCTAACTTCTACTGCGAAGCTCTCTCTCTTATTACTTGCTGCGGTTTTGTTTGGCCTTCCGAGACTTTGAGGAGATTATAGTTGCATGCCACACACGGTACCTTCTACCTCTCCTGACTATGCTGCAGCCTTGAGACAGTGAGAATTCGACTTGCACTGCGCATATAATCGTGATAATATGATCTTTAGCAGAGGCACCAGGTTACCGTTAGCATGTCCTAAGCGATAGCGCAGCCCTTATCTCATAGTAAGCAGTCACCAATGTACTGCCTATAAGTTGGATGCATTCTCCTTGTTGAGCGAACCAGGTCCTCACGAACACGAGCCCCTAGCGCAAGTTCTGACTTAGTGTAATCGAGCAAGTCTCTCACGCTTGCCCCCCAATTGCGATATAAGCTTGTGGAAACGCCCTATGTGAGTATTTTCATGCTGAAAAAGGAACAACTCCTCCAGATTTCCACGAACAGGATGACCCACCTGTATGGTGACCTGGACTTCTCTCGACTGGAGACCGGCTGAATAGAGGAGATTGTTTCTGCTGATGGATCTTTGATGGCACACCGTCGCCGTTTCAGCAGAGACATTGCTCTGCCGTGGCCTGGTTAATGGCAATAGCAAGAAACTTTTTTCACAGCAACAGTTTCCTTTTAGAAACTGGTGGCGAACTTCAGGATGAGTATCTTTCAATGTAATGCATGTCACGCAACCGGACCCTGGTATTACATCTGGCATCGTAGATGTGTCCCCACAGGCAAAGAACCGAAGGCACGATTTTGTCAGGGTATCTATATAGTGTAGGAAGTCGGCTCCCTTATGTCGGCACGTAGATCATCACCTCTATCCTCCAAGCTCAAGACGAGGACCGAGAAGTGGCGGACGGGAGCATGACACAGCTCTTTCAGTGCACCAATCTTCCAGCGAGCAATCAGATCGTTTCCCTCGTCTCAGGTCATTGCTTACTCGGTGTAGGCTGTTTGTAGATAAAGTGGGCTGCTGGCTGTGACTTGTGAACGCGTCGGGTGTGTGTCACCATGGGATGGCTTTTAGCAAGGAATATGCTTGTCGCAGGAGTAGCAACTCCAGCTTGTACAAGTGCTCCTTTTCTAACCGCTCACCCCACAGGAGTACGCCAAGTGATTTGAGTGCCGCCTCTCATGTGAAGCTCCACCAAACATTACAATATAAGAATGATCTCGCCCGTGAGGTCGATGGCCAGCTCCTACGTCTTCCCTTACCGCCCCCACCTGCAGCCATCACACACCCACTCATGGATTGTTTTGCCACTGTGTAGTAAAAGAGGTTGATCCACAGTAATGATGGGTACCTCGCCAGGATTCAAATCCTCTACTGCTTTGCTTCACACTGATATTGATGAGGCTTTGGTCAGCTTTGTTGGTGGATGCCACTTTTTCACACTTCCAATCTCTGCAATTGCCCAACGCCTGTGTGAAAAGCGAAAGCACTAATGTTTTGTCCCATGCCGCTGATGGGTGTGACACTGCCATCCAGCTTCCGTAGCCATTGGACCAGACAGATCCAGCCCTAGGCCAACTGATAGCATAGTCCTTCAGTAGAAGCATATCCTTTGCTTGTTTCTTCTTTATCACATAACCACATATGAAAGGTTAGAATCTCGCAACTCTAATTTTGTGGATAGAAAAAGGTTTGTATGTCAAACATGCAATATCAGCGAGCTGCGTTGCATGAGCAATGGGTTGGATGCGTGGCCTATAGAAAGGCCCTGTCCGTTCAGCCCAGTGTTTCGGACGATTGAAATCATTCCACGCAACGGGCAAGCTGGAGCACTTTGTGATCCATACGATGTACATCATACCGAAGCATGAGTATTCTTAGCATGAGATGATTACCTATAATGGGTCCACAATGGCGTCTTCGTGTACTTCGTTTCACAATCTCTTTTTCAATTATTATTTAGCGTATGTTAAGCTCTGATTGCTTGAATCCAATATGATATCTTTAAGAATGTTAATGTGTCGACGTGTAAATAAGGTGATTGGAATTGCAATTGAAATAAATTTTAACGTGAGTCGGATTGAATGCGGCCATTTTGAAATTTAAGAATGGCGGCCTTCCGACGGAGCTAATGATTTGTGAGATTGGGCAATGTAGTTCTCTCCTTGACCCTGATAATTGTTGATTTAGGTACACAATGTGTCATCATGTAATTTTCTACTAAAATATATTCGCTAAAATATTAAATAAGTAAGAAATTTTGAAAAGTGGCGCCCATTTTGAGAAAGTTCAAGATGGCGGACTGGCGCGACCCCGACTAGACAATGATTTTGATTGCAAATGTGTTGCTTTGACATCGTGAAAATTTTGGTTTTAGTATCACAAGAGATTCTAGATGTATCTATGTTGAAAGCTAGCGTGAAACGATTACATACTAACTGGCTTATGATATCCCGTCTATTTGAAATTCCATGATATGGCGGCATCTGATCGATATCTTCCTGGATTTTGATTGCAATGTGTTTCCTTGACCGGATAATGGTTAGTTTAGTGCACGTAGTAACTGTATCCTAGTTTACTATGTTGGAGATATAATGCTATTTAGAATCGGTGTGGACCATTTTAAACTTTAAGTGGCAAGGCCTCACGATCTCGATAAATGAATGATGTTGAACAGACTTATGCAAACTTGGATATTTGGTTAACCTATGAGCGCAGGTATACATACTGCTTAGTTTAGGCACCAAGAATCATGTTTCTATGTGAAGTATCAGTATGACTAGAAAATGAAGAATAATACTGATTGTGGGATATGGCAGCTCATTTGGTGAAAGTTAAAGATCGGCGGCCACCGACCGATAATTGGATTTTGACTTGACTGGATTTATTGATTCCGATATATTTAGTTTAGCGCACCGACAAAGCCTCAATAAGTTTTCTCGTATGTTGCATATTAGCTGAAAGTTCAAGGATCAATGGATTTTGAACTGGTGACACATCTTTTAGCAAATGGCCGTGCCACCTGTGTTGCCATGGTATATCAAAATTGCGATGACCGCTCTTATGAGCCCAAGAGAACTCTTAACACGTTTTAGGGAATCTCAAAGTAAAGGCTCGTAGCCGCTGCAGTCGCACAAACTATCTCATTAGCTTATGTATCATAAAATCACCAATTCCAGCTCCATAAAATCTGCATAACCTATTATATTTATTCATGCATCCGGGTCTGCGAGAACACTTCATCTTTGCTTGCGACATTCCACCATAACATAAACCGTATCAATAGCTTTTGAAGAAAAATTGAGTCAACGTGGATATGGCTAACGATAAAGAGATTTTACAGGACAACGCTCAATTATTTATGCCCACAAGACCATAATATTAAATATAACACTTATATATAGCTATATTTTCAAAGAGAGAGTTATATGTATTAAATTCATGCATAAAGAATCGAAAAACCTTCATCACTGATCATGAATCATCTCCCATACCTGAGCATCACTATGTTCATCCGGAACTACTGGTTTTTATCTCTTTAGAAGTAATAATATATATATATAATTACTATATATATATATAAATATATATTATGTTGTGTGTGTGTGCGTGCCGTATATATCTATAATTTATGGCCATGCGCACACACATCCTATCTGTTGTACCTGTGTACATATATATATATATGTAATATATCCAGATCTAATCAAAGGAGTAACACGCAAAACCGGCAAAATTCCAACATTATAGTAGCCTTAGTCTACCTATCTTTTTATGTTTACCTCGATAAACTTGAGCTCAAGTAATTCCTTAATCATTAAACGTTTTATCCCGTGTGTAAAAATCGTTGGTCACATAAAATGACAATCGGAGATATCGGTTCAAACGTACCAGTGGTTTTCATCAATTTAAACACGACGTTGTGATGATCTGTGAACCGAAACAAGGCTATATGTTTTCGCCTACACGCCCTCTATCAGGGCAGCGCACGAGTCGCCAAACAACTAGCGAGGTTCGCGCAGGATTTCAGAAAGTTAAACACAACTAGGTGTTATTTATAGGCATGTCGAATGACAGTAAGTACTATGTTTATGAAACGATATTGTTGAGAAAAAATAAAATGGATGAAAAATAACGATACATTGAATTGTTTGATTTCTAATTGTTTATCTTTATCTTGGCTAGTGCATGACAACTTCTAACTGAATTAATGTTGGCATTGAACTGTTGCTATGGCTCGATGTTGTAAACAAGCTGCCCTTGCTGTCGTTGGTAGTAGCTAGAGTAACATTGTTCGTACTTATTTACTATCTATAGCAATATTTGAGAGATACTATTCATTAATTATTATTCTTAATTTATTTAACATCAGTGTAAATTGGTCATGGCTTGGTGCTCAGAGCCGGGCAAGTACTGATCGCCCAGACGATCACCAAAGGCTTGCCGAAAAAAAGGAAAGCCATCTCATAAAGACACGCATATCAGTACCCTGCCAGTAAGCGACAAAAGAATAGCTTCCACAATATCTGCACTCGTCTACGTAGACATGTAATCCTTACCGCGCTTACCATGGCTGCAGTTTTAAAACACGTCGGAGTTGTATGATGATTGAATCGGGATGGTGGCTCCGAGGTGTATCCACAGAACTCGCACGTACCAGAGAGTACGGGAGCGCGAATAAGTGCAGGTAAATTTGTTGGTGCATGAGGAAGGAAAACTGCAAAGTGCGTATTTATGGAAGAAATGTCGAGGGACAAAAAGTGTTCATCACAAACTGACCACCGGTATTATCGTTGAAGCATGCCTCACAAGCTTTCGTATCTCCCCATGTTTCGGCATAGATCAGATCCCAATACGGAGCGACTGCCAAATTTAGATAACTTCAAAGTGCATGTTTTCGAATACCCATACTACACTACAGATCCAAGCTGTCTAGTGTTCTCAATCTATCAACGACAAAACGCGAAATTCGTGTACAAAATGCCAGCAAATATATGCGAAATATGAAAGAAAAAGTGCTATAAGCTGCTTCAAATAACACAGAACAGCAACACAAAAAACGTTTACACATGCATCACACACCGCCCCCATATCTTACTCTCCTAACGAGCCAAAATAAGATCAGGCCAAAAGAATGCCCAAAAACCTGAGTTGAAACGTTTAAAGGGATACCATGCAAAAGTTCGAGGCCTATCAGTGCGGCAACTCACTGACCCCAGTGCTGAATGATCGTGCTGGTCGAATTCATTTCAAGAGTAAGCAGGTCAAAGGGCTTTCAAAGCAGCTACCTAACCAACAGGAGAGACAGGCAGACAAGTAGCTGTAATTCAATGAGAGATGCTTGGGAGAAAGATCAAGCGAGAATAGTAAGTATACTCCTAAAAGAATGAATATGCAAAATTCACTTACGCTGGACTACAAGACTAGTTTCATATCAGAGAGCTGCGTTCAGACATGTTGATATTTGTTGCTAATTAAAATTCCTGCAGGTGCCTGTTTGTCTTATGGGTTAAGTTAATGTCTAACTTTCATATTTAGGAGTGGAAACAAGTCCAATGGTATGCTAACGGTTTACATACAGATGGTATTTTCACTTATTGTATTTATATTATTTTTCATTTTTCATTATCATTTTTTTTCAAAAAAATTAAAGATCATAAAAATTGTTAACTCTGATATGAAACTTTGGAGCGATCTTGATTGTCTTTAGATATCGCGACAACATCACGCTTAATTGCCGAAAGGATCTCTGCATTCAACCCGTACATTTCTTGACGCCCAGTCGTGAAGGTATCAGTTAAACATATTAAAATTCGGAAGATCGGTTTGTGTATTGCAATCTGCTCACTAGTAGTTTTTGCTCGTAAAAATGACCCGAAAACCCCTGCACTAAACCTATCATCTTTCGTACAGATAATTTAAAAATTGTTTTTGCAGCAGGCGATCTTCGTCCAGCAAGTCCGGCGCCTACAAGGCTCTTGCCAGAACTGCACAAATTCCAGCTACTTGTTCGAAGTCTGCAAAGACAGAGTGGAGCAGCCCTCGAGGTCCGCGGGCTGTCAGAAAAACATGCACGCTGCAGCCGCTTACTACCACACCTTCAAACATCAAACGGTTTCTGAAGGCAAGAAAGACCCTAAGGTGAGGGCGTCTTGTTCTCCGTGAAGTGCGCGTCCATCGTAAGTATGTGGAACAGTAAGAAATCGTCCCAACTGTATCGGTGTCGGCTATGACACGCTGGACGATCATCACACAGTTACATGACATTGTCGAAACGACTGGAATGGCAGAAAGAGAAGCGCAATCGCAAGCAGCACCCCCCAGCAGTCGTCCTGCAGTTTCTTTGGAGAGATTGTCCCTTCTTCATCTAGGACGATGTCATTGGCCCGTTTTACTTCCTACAGAATCTCCCTCTAGCACAAATTTTTTGACAGGATGCGCTGCAGAAACCATGAGCTATTCCGAGCCCATGGTTTCACACCGTCTGCATAAGTTTGTGATGGTGCTGGTGCAACTGACTCACAATCCAAGGCGTTGGCCCGGCATAAGGCGAGTGCGTACAGTCGATCGAAGAATCTTACACGCAAGACATTGACCGTGGTTTACGAACCCGTTCAACCCGATGTAAGCAGAGTCATTTCGTCATCTGTCCGTCGCACCAAGTAAGTATTAATAACTCTATTTAGATATTTCTCTGGTGACAGTAACAGGAAATAATAACAATTTTTTTAATATCAAAGCAAGCCAAAAGTTATTATTTTTTTAATGTTGTCTGACTGTAAAACGTGCATGATGAAACAAATTATCTAATAATTTTTTTTAAATAATGATACACTTGTTTCAACGATCTCACACAGCTAATGAAAGTATGATACTGAGATGACGCGCTTCCCAATTGAATAGGAATTTGTTCATACAATATATTGAATATAAACCTTTTTTCCCCTACAAAAACATGGTCAATGCCTTGTTTCAGTCCGCGTCAACGTGCACAAAGTCGTTTACACGAGATTCCGTGCTGGTTGACGTTCTGCCTTTGTTGGCAGACGGCATATATGATATTTATGAACGTGGAGGTGAAAGCGTCGTGAAGCCGGCATGCCAAATGATTCTGGTATGCAGCGGACTTCATTACGCCGACGATCCCTGGACCAAGTTTTGACGTTAGATACCGCCAAATAATGCAGGTACTGACTGATGTTTACTTGCATAAATCACAGCAAACAAATTTTTTATTACGCTTCAGCATGGGTACCTATAGATACGATATACTATATCAATTATTCAAGAAAAACAGAAGTAAACATTCTATGCAAGACTTTGTGTCTCCAGCCCATCTGTTACACGTCGTTGCATTCATGCGGTGCAGTGCGAATACATTTTAACTATAATCACATGACATTCAATAACCTCTATTAACATCAATCTAATGATTATATCCTGCATCTGCAAAAATGATTTACAGCAAGACCATAGTGCTTATGGATTTGGAGAGCTATGCGCAACCACCGACGAGCCGACGGCCATCACCTCGCGAAAGCAAATCCGTGGATGCTACGCATGGCTATTTGGCAGCATGCCCCCTACTCGTTTGAGCGCGGTTTATTGTCACATCACAAGAGTGACTGCTCCAAAATCAACACGTTCTCACAACATCTTGGAGGGCATATCGCTATTGAACTGGCTAAAGAATTGGAGGTAATG
>NW_014579610.1:12188-15134 GCF_000485595.1 Priapulus caudatus
ATGAGTATTTCTTCCGGGTGCAATAATTGCATAGAACACACTAACACGCGTCACATAGTTATAAACAGAATGTTCACTACATACTAACACACGTCCCATAGTTATAAACACAATGCCTACAACACACTAACACACGTCACATAGTTACAAATAGAATGTTCACAACACACTAACACGCGTCACATAGTTATAAACAGAATGTTCACTACATACTAACACACGTCACATAGTTATAAAGACAATGCCTACAACACACTAACACACGTCACATAGTTACAAATAGAATGTTCACAACACACTAACACGCGTCACATAGTTATAAACAGAATGTTCACTACATACTAACACACGTCACATAGTTATAAAGACAATGCCTACAACACACTAACACACGTCACATAGTTACAAATAGAATGTTCACAACACACTAACACGCGTCACATAGTTATAAACAGAATGTTCACTACATACTAACACACGTCACATAGTTATAAAGACAATGCCTACAACACACTAACACACGTCACATAGTTACAAATAGAATGTTCACAACACACTAACACGCGTCACATAGTTATAAACAGAATGTTCACTACATACTAACACACGTCACATAGTTATAAAGACAATGCCTACAACACACTAACACACGTCACATAGTTACAAATAGAATGTTCACAACACACTAACACGCGTCACATAGTTATAAACAGAATGTTCACAACACACTAACACACGTCACATAGTTATAAACACAATGCCTACAACATACTAACACACGTCACATAGTTACAAATAGAATGTACACAACACACTAACACACGTCACATAGTTACAAATAGAATGTTCACAACACACTAACACACGTCACATCGCTACATCTACTCCACCCAGATTATCTCTAGCACGCAATTGTCTTCCCGTTTGGATTCGAATCCACTCTAACTCTAACTAAGTAACAACACTCACTCCGCCGCCGGTGTTCAACGCTAACTTTACTGCTTGACGAAATTAATTCGTTCTCGTTAGAAGCTGTCATGTACGGACCGCTAGTTAAAACAGCGTATGTTTGCAAACCACCCCCCTTCCTTGTGTACGTTTTGGTGTGTTAATAAACTACACACTGATTGTCTCCCCGAGAACTTAATTGAATTCATGGCATGGTAATTAGGACGAATTCAGTCGCATTAACATTATTTCTCATAATGTCTAGAATCAAAGCTTTCAGTGCGAAACGCGGAGAAATACAATGATAATTGCAGCAATCATCGATCGGGGGATGAGCAAGTACAGATGACGAGAGTTCGCGTGAAGTGATTAAAGTTTGTTTTTCTAAAATTCTAAACAAAATCGACATTAGATTGGCATCGATATAGGCAGCTGGTACGACGGTGCATGTGCAACCACGAAATTGATTAAATTGATTATTTTTGTTAAAAAACAGCTGTAGTTTGGACACGCAAAACAAATTTGTTCGCGACGAGTGAGTAAACATACGGATACGTCAGTTCGTGCGGGTTTTTGCCAAGCTTCAAGGACGCAGTGTTTCCCGTTAGTTTAATATATCACGTTACTCAGAAATAACAGCAGATATATACACCACCACGCCAACATCAACTATAGCAGAATAGCGGCATTTTTTGCCACTAAAGCAGCGGGAGTATTAATCTAATGCCCTTCAGACGTTTGTGAGAGTTAAATGTTATACGCGAGCCATGCCGAATATAGCGTTCTCTACTGTATTGTTGATGGCGGGGAAAAAAATGAAGAAAATAATTGGTGTTTTGCATCATAGAATAAAAATAGAACGAATGAATACTTATGACGCATGTTAGATTTCACGCACCGCCCTAATATCTATAAATATGAATTAACAGGATCGGAAAAAATATCCCAGAGAAAGATGACTGAAATTAAGTAGCGAGTTAATATTGTTGAATTATTTAGTAATATTTTTTAAATTAAATTAATTAATTAAATAATTAATTAATTCGCTTAATTAATCAATTAATTATATAAATAATTATTTTATAATATATTATTTAATAATAGATAAAATGTATAATATTAGTATTCATTCCATTCTATTTCATAGTTCACAGCCATAGTTTACATGTAGGCCCGAGCCACATAAGCCATCCCCCCATACATTTGCCAATATCGTTATGTCGGTAAAGGCCGCCGCACACCAGCCGATTTTACAAACGATGAAGCGATGAAGCAATGAAGCGATGAATCGATGAAGCGATGTAGGTGTGCGGCGGCCTTAAAATCGGCTCATCGGCTCATCGGCTCATCGGCTCATCGGTTCAAAATCAAACATGTTTGATTTCGAACGATCACCCGATAAAAATAAAATCGTCTACAAATGAACGCGCACACCTACATCGCTTCATCGCTTCATCGTTTGTCAAAATCGGCTGGTGTGCGGCGGCCTTAAAGCTAGAGCAGGTGCTTTACCACGCGTGATCGCAAAATATACGAACTTGCCGCACTTCGTCACTACGTAACAATTTTTGAACGCCTCATCTCCACAATAATTAGCTAGCGCCACCTGTCAATCACTCTCACAGCACTTCGTCACTATACGTAGCGTTTTTAGAACGTCTTTATCTCAACAATGATTGGCTAGCGCCACCTGTCAGTCATTCTGCGAGAACAAGCCACTCTATGCATACACACGACATTAACGGCGAGCTAAACGTTTCAATTAGGAAACCAAGTAAACAATTACGAATTGATGTACGAAGCTATGAAACATCGGACACTTCAAAAATGTTATGGCCGATGTAGTTAGCGTGCGTGATTTCCCAGGCGTGGGTGAATGTTCACCAAGATTGAGCGAGAGAGAGAGAGAGAGAGAGAGAGAGAGAGAGAGAGAGAGAGAGAGAGAGAGAAGAGAAGATAGAGAGAGAGATAGAGAGAGAGATAGTAGAGAGAGAGAGA
>NW_014579610.1:18554-18932 GCF_000485595.1 Priapulus caudatus
TAATGTATGTGTATATAGATGTGGTTATATATTTCACTCACAGACTTGCTGGCTCCGGGCGAGTGTCGCTGCGTAGAGACGGAGCTGTTCTGTGAACACGTTGGCTGGACAGTTCTACCGGACGATCTACCGAATCAGACCAGCGTGCTGTGAGTAGTAGCATATAATTAGTTATATATATTATAAGTTATAATATATATTAAGTTACTAATATATATATAAGTTAGTATATATTAGTAGAAGCAGTTATAAGGTCCTCTGTTGTTTAGGCAGTGTGAGAAGAAGGGAGACGGATAAGGGGGTAGGGAGAGAGAGAGAGAGAGAGAGAGTGTATGGATAGAGAGAGAGAGAGAGAGAGAGAGAGAGAGAGAGAGAGAG
>NW_014579610.1:20232-21512 GCF_000485595.1 Priapulus caudatus
AAAGAGAGAAAGGAAGAGGAAGACAGAGAAAGAGAGAGAGAGAGAGAGAGAGAGAGAGAGAGAGAAAGAAAGAGAGAGAGAGAGAGAGAGAGAGAGCAGTAAGCAGGTATATCGATAGAGAGTAGTAGTTAGTATGTTATTATTACTATGATTATGATTATGGTTAGGTTTATTATTATGATGATTATTATGATTATGATTATGATTTTGATTATGATTGTAATTATTATTGTTCATGATTATGATGATTTTTTTATATTCTATTGAATATGTAATGGTTCGGTTGGGCGTTATTTTATTATAATATGATTAGGTTTAGCGTCATGATCACGTGCTGCGATGAAATCAGGACTTGGGGAGTAATGTTTCATTGTACGTGTGTGTATAGGGCGAGGGACAGCGTAGCAATAATGCTGCGTACATTCTAAACTGTAAATAGCCGTGATGATGATGATGATGATGATGATGATGATGATGATGATGATGATGATGATGATGATGATGATGATGACGATGATGATGATGATGATGATGATGACGATGATGATGATGATGATTATGATAATGGTGATGATGATGATGATAATGACGATGATGATGATGATGGCGATGATGATGATGATGATGATGATGATGATGATGATGATGATGATGATGATGATTATGACGATAATGACATAACTAACAACGTCGTTTCATACTCGTGTTGCAGTGACTTATCTGGCAGCAGCATCCAGACGCTGGGAGAAGACGATCTGCGAGGGCTTCCTCTTCTGAGGCTCTTGTAAGCATCCTCGCTCCTCCTCCTGTTCCTCCCCTTCTTCTTATCTTCCACATTCTCCTCTTCCTCATCTTCATTCCCCTCTTCCTCTTCCTCCTCCTCCTGTTCCTCCCCTCATCCTCGTTATTATCCTTCTTCTCCTCCTTCTCCTCGTCCTCTTCTTCCCCTTTCCTTATCTTCCCATTTACCATTTCCTCACTTCTTTTCTTCCTCCTCCTCCTCCTCCTCCTCCTCCTTCTTCTTCTTCTCCTTCTTCTCCTTCTCCTCCTTTTCCTCGTCCTCTTCTCCCCTTCTTATTATCCTCCCATTTACCATCTCTTCACTCCTCTTCCTCCTTCTCCTCCTCCTTCTCCTCCTCCTCCTCCTTCTTCTCCTTCTCCTTCTTCTCCTTCTCCTCCTTTTCCTCGTCCTCTTCTCCCCTTCTTATTCTCCTCCCATTTACCATCTCTTCACTCCTCTTCCTCCTTCTCCTCCTCCTTCTCCTCCTCCTCCTCCTTCT
>NW_014579610.1:27967-29541 GCF_000485595.1 Priapulus caudatus
CCATAACCAAACACGAACACACCCCAACACATTAACATACAGCAACACACAACCCACAACACCCTCACACAATACACAGTCACACACACCACAACACACACACACACACACATACACCACACACACAAAACAACACACAGAACACCACACACCACCAAACACCACAACAACACACACACTACACACACACACAAACACACACACACACACACACACACTCACAAAGCACATACACACACACATACACACACATCACAAACACTGACACAACCATACACACGACGCCACATCACACCACGCAACACATCCACACACACACACACACCACCCACACACAACAACACACACACAGCACACACACAACAGACACACAACACACAGACACATTACCACACACAACACACACCAACACACAACCCTCACAAACACATAACACACAATACACACACCACTCACAAGACGATCACACACACTACACGACACGCACCAACTCACACACGACATCCACACCACCACAACACAACACCCACACACCAACACACACACACACACCCACACACACACACTCACGCACGGCAGCACCATCGGCACGCACGAAACACACACACACCCACCACAAGCCAGCACACACACACACACACACACACCACACAGCCACCACATACCACGGATTGCAGGCGCATATCTGGCGATGATGAATGGATGGCAACAACACGTATGTAATTAGTCCTTCAGATAGAACCTAATGGAACCGAATGATTCGCCATCTCTTTTTTTCTTACAGCTCTGTTTCCAACAATCGCATCAGCTTTATTGAGACGGATGCGTTCGCCAGACTCACTAATCTACAGGAGCTGTACGGTATACACGACATACAGCGCACGCACACTCATGACGCTACGCAGCATGCATGCAGCATACACGCGACGCACACGCACGACGTCACGGGCAGCATACACCGCAGCGCCACTCATGGACGCCACGCATGCATGCACTACCTGCTACGCCACTTCATGGTAGCACGCACGTCCACGCACATACACGAACGCACACTCATGTACGCACGCATGCATGCACATACACGCACGCACACGCACGCACGTCCACGCACATACACGCACGCACACTCATGGACGCACGCATGCATGCACATACACGCACCCACACGCACGCACACGCACACGCACATACACGCATGCACGCACATACACGCACGCACACACATACACGCAAACACATGCACGTACGCACGCCACGCGCACACATACACGTATGCTCGCTCGCCGCGCGCACATACACGCATACGCACGCATAAACACAAACTAACAAACAAACAAACGAACAAAGAAACACATGCACTCACGATCGCATACCCATATACGTAGTAGATACACAAACAGAAGCACGAATGCATGCCCACGGAGCCACGCAAACATACCTGTAGCCGTAAATAAGATACGAATATTATCAACAGCGTGATAAGAAGCTTCTTATAAATATACGCTCTTGATATTATGTATTACTGGCTTGTATGATGCATGTGTGTGTGTGTGTGTGTGTGTGTGTGTGTGTGT
>NW_014579611.1:0-1232 GCF_000485595.1 Priapulus caudatus
GAGAGAGAGAGAGAGAGAGAGAGAGAGAGAGAGAGAGAGAGAGAGATGGGAGGGGGAGAGAGCGTGAATAGGGCTTAGCTAGCCTCCGTGTTTTCTGCAGGTTTATGTACGACAGTCCCAACAGACGCCGCGAACTCAATATTCAGCCAGCGTGCTGATATAAATGTAATTATTTTGCTCATTTGCATATTTAATTTAACCCTCTAAAAATTCCGATGGAACACCTACATCAATGTACATCATTACAGTTCACAAGACCTTCTACTACTACTAGTAGTAGTAGTAGTAGTAGTAGTAGTAGTAGTAGTAGTAGTAGTAGTAGTAGTAGTTGTTAGTAAAGCATGTCTTTGATATGGAGGTGAGATGACGTGAATGGTGTAAAACGTTGTCGCCCGCGTGCGAGTGTATTACGACACTGCATCATGATGTTTATCTTACAAACTCGGCATGATTGCACGCGACAGTAAACTGACGAACTGATTCTGTCACGATGCGTGTCAAATGTGTATTATATCTTTTACTCATAGCAGTATTGTAGCAGCGGATTTCGGGATATTCCATGATAAATAATTCCCATGTAATCGACGTTCGTAACATCGTCGTTTCAGCTACGTTCAATAAACACACAATGTGCGAAAACAGTCTATAAACTAAATCGATTTTGCAGGTAACGTTTATAGCACGAGATTCGAACAATGAACACCAAGGCAAATGTCAGAAATGGAGAGATGTTTCGTTGATTCGCACACCCGTCATCGCGGCCCCTGTTACAGCTATGTCATTTGTAAAGACACCACTCACGCGTAACATCGGCGGGCCTCCACCAAGGCTAAGCTGTCAGCGGACGAAGAAACCGCGCGTATGCAGTAATTATTATAAATAGTAGCATATGACTTATTACTGGTTATACTGGTGGCTATATGAGACCATCGATTGTGTGTCATTGTGGCAGACACGGAGTGGGCACAGCGAGCGCACGGTGAATGGATGAGATGCCCTCCTCTGGTACATTATGAATGGATGATTATTCATAATTTATTGTAGACGCAAATGGCATGATATGAAATAATAATGATGACGCGTGTGTAATGAGGATGATCGTGAAAGCAATAGCTGTCTATCATCATGTCTAGCTGTCTATCATCATCATCGTCGCCAACCGCGCCATCTATTCACGTGGAAAAACTCAGCACGTGTGTGTGTGTGTGGGTGGGGGTGCGTGTGTGTGTGTA
>NW_014579611.1:3233-3470 GCF_000485595.1 Priapulus caudatus
ATTAATTAATTAATTAATTAATTGGATGCGGTCACCACCAAAATGTAATCAATTCTAAGTTACCCCCATTTCTGACCTATCCTAAAAATTTAGTTAATTAATTAATTGGATCCGGATCACCACCAAGATCTAATCAATTCTAAGTTAGTCCATTTCTGACCTATCCTGAAAATTTTATGACAATCCGTCCATGACTTTTTTAGTTAGGCTGTACACAAACAAAGAAACGCACAAACC
>NW_014579611.1:7251-7606 GCF_000485595.1 Priapulus caudatus
CACACACACACACACACACGCACACGCACACACACACACACACACGCACACACTCAGGCACGTACAAATCGTATTCATCGACGCTGTGAGCGCGACCAGACGGAAACGTAGAGTTATTAATTGACTCATCAGCCTCCGTCGTTCACCTGGGTGACAGACATGTGGAGGAATCTACACATCGACGCTATATACAACACAGGTGAAGAGCCGGTGCTGGTCACATGCAGTTATCACAAAGAAGCATTTATAATACTAGAGCACTTGGAGAGAGCAGACCTCCGCCAAGACAACTCAATTCTCTGACTGTGAAAAATTTAATTAATTAATTGGATCCGGATCACGACCAAAATGTAAT
>NW_014579611.1:7692-9503 GCF_000485595.1 Priapulus caudatus
GTGTTTGTGTTGAAGCGTTAAAAAGAAGCTGGGGAGTTTTAAAGCGAGGAAGCCAAGGGCTAACCCTAACCCTCCACTAAAAATAGGCAGACAAGTGTCTCCCCCCACCCCCGCCGCCGCCCCAACCTGCCAAGATGAGTGATAGCATGAATGAATATTACTAGATCTAGTATTATTCACTCCTCGTGATAATATTAGAACTTCATTCCCATGCTCATGATACAGATTTTCGAAATATGTCAAAATCACTACTGTTTTTAACCCGCCTGATTTCATCACAGTTTGCTATGTTAGCGCCATTGAAATATAATAGACATTCTGGTAGTCTACCCTATATGTTTCTATAGTTAGCACGCACGCACAATCTCACACTTTAACCAGCGGGGATCTATCTGATTGCTGTGGGTTTGACAGAATGTTAGCAATTTATTCCGTAACGTAAGAATACCGATAAAATAGGAAACAGCATAAATGACGAGGTGCTTTAGCGTTATTGGTTACCAGAACTCGATCGTCAGGCAGTGACATCTTAATGCTCGCAGACGCTCACGCACTGACGTCATCGCATGACGTCAACACTTATTACCTCTTCAGTTCGCTGTGCGGTCATGCACAAATACGTATGTCTATAGTTAGTGTACCGTTGCTACGTTTAAGTGCCTCGCGACTTACTATAGCTGCTAATTCTAGCAATCGATGACGTAGCGATCGTGACGTCACGTGAGATGTGACACTATCTCTATGTAGCATGCAGACTGTAGCTAGGCGACCGCAGCGTGTAACTCATTACGCCTGGAGGAGCCAAATCACGCGCCCTGCGTCTTCTGGACACTTGACCGTGGACAGTACGTCGCTACTGCTGCTGCTAAGGCCCGAAAGGGTAACAACTATGGCAACACCCCCCTCCCCCCCGCGCGCCATGGCCGTATTATTATATACTTATATTATTATATACTTATATACTTATCGTGAGCACATATACTTAGGATCAGTTATCTACGAGAAATGTTTGATCCAAATTAATGACTTAGTTCAGTATTGATAAGGCAGAATATCTTCCGAACCTCATTAAAGCGTGCGATCGATTACATGGGCAGACGTGTTTGTTTGCATGCCTGTAATATATGCTGAGAGAAATCACAACTTGTTGAATTTCGTATTTAAAGAATAGTAAACATGTTTTATTATAAAAATGTAAATTTATTATTTCAATCTCCCGATTCCCATGAACACCGAACGAAATTATTTAGATTTTTTGGTTTTGTAGGCCGGCGGTGGTATGATGGTATCACGAGTGAGAAGTTGTACATATATATAATGCTAAAAGAATTAAAGTGATTACGTCCCGAATTTTCTATGGTAAAATTTGTAAAAAAAAATTGCCATTTTTTTACATTAAAAGTAAAAACTAACGGGACTAAACGTATCGTCAAATTCTTACCTGATAAGATTGTTTCTCAACTAGTTAAAAATCCAAAAAACCTGGACGATTTTATATTAATGTTCCCAACATTAATTGCTTGCTATGGGCTATGTATCAGTCACGAGTATATGTTCACATCGAACAATATAGTAAAACAGGAAGTATAATGCAGCAATTTAACCATAAAAAGTGAACAGAATTACTTTTTTAAATTTTTACTATTTACGGTGACGTAATCACTTTAAATATAATCATACTAGGGTCGAATCCATTTTTTACAATTTCCCTATACGCACACGCTACGCGAAAGTGCGTATTTATCCAGAAATCTATCATTTCTCTTGTAGTTATATATTTAAAATGGAGAGCATAAATTCACGAGTAATTT
>NW_014579611.1:10292-11113 GCF_000485595.1 Priapulus caudatus
GTCTCGTTGGATATGCACGTTTTCCGTCATTCTCCGTTATTGCCTACAAACGCCACTATTACAGGTAACATAATGATAAACGCATTGCATATGTGATGCTATAAATAATACTGTTATTAAATGCAGCTCAGTGATAAATGTGCTTTATATGAAAGTAATTAAGTTATTTGAAAGACAGGCGAATGCACCGTCTGTGCGCGCTCCTACAGTACCGGTACACATTTAAATCCCTCCCTAAACAACAAGCAGGCGCGATCGAGGTCTGCGTATCTCCCTCGCTGTTTCCTTCAGTTAATTTTTAAATAAATTACGTTGTAATGGACGGGGAATCCACCCACCTAACCACCCACTCACCCACCCGCCTGTTATATATATATATATATGAGTCACACCGCTTTTCTTTAATTCGCTCACATTTCTACGGTGCGATTTATTTGACCGCATCATCATTGTTTTACAGATCCCATGTACAGTGGTGAGCTTCGCTACGTGGATATGGCCCAAGTCTTTGTCAAGGACATTTGGCGTTCTATGTAAGAAGACGAAGAAATGGAAGAGGGAGGAGAAGAAGAAGGGGAAGAAAAAGCAGAAAAAGAACAAAGGGAGAAGGAGGAAGAAGAAGAAGAAGGAAGAAGAAGAGATGACGATCAGCCAATCACTGTGCCACTGTCAGCAAGCGAGATCAACTGACTGAGTCGTTGTAACGAACACTTAAGAGCCGAGCGATATAACAGCATATCAGCTCTGTGAAGAACTGGCTTCTTTCTGGCGAGATGTCGGACACGTGACCTTTCCTTTGTTCGTTGGCCTGTACGCCATTT
>NW_014579611.1:11391-13860 GCF_000485595.1 Priapulus caudatus
GTCAACGGTTATCAAAACTAATAAGCCAGTTTTGCATTTAGAAAGTGCAGTGCATTTGGGAAGTTTTGGCTACTAAGCATAAAAATATGATATAAATGACCTAGCCAGATAAATCTACTCCACTCGTTATGTCCAAAACACAGATAATATTAAAGTTTTACAAGCATTATTATGCACTCATTATAATATCTAAATCAGAGGAAGTATTAAGGTATTAATTATAGGCGAGTAGATGCAAAATATATTGGCTTCAATTTTGTGAAATTATATGATGCGATTGTGCCAGGGTAAACCTGCGAGCCGGACACCCCAACCCTAACTCCCACGCTCTTGGGAGGGGGGAGGTGTGATTTCCCATGCTCTGACCAGCCAAGTGTTGTCTCACCCCCCTGGCACACGCGAACGTAAACCGATCCTGACCCACCCTCTGAACTTGATTCTTAAAGGGAGGAAGCGCGCGGCCTGCGCGATGGTGACTGTCATTGAAGGCCACGCGCTGGTGATTGACACGATGGTGCTAGCCCTATATTGAATGCTTAATGTAGGGGCGGTGCCCGCATCCGCGGCCGGTGCATCACTACCTAAGGTACAGAGTTGCTATTATCTACGTATGGTTATACGCTGCTGGCCCTACTGTACTACGCAAAATATAATAAAGTTATTGACCATTCAGCTGCCATGCAGTTTGAGCTTCAATTTTGTAAAACTATATGTTTTATAACAACTAAAAGCTATGACTGAAACCTGTGACCTGACTAATAAACGGGGTTGCCGAGAAAAACTGCAAAACTGGCTTATTATTACTGATCAATCAATTAAAAACTTTTCTCAACTGCCACTGCCACTGCCATGAATAACATATGTTCAGAATTTGTCACTAAAAAATCTGTTAAACTATTTCGATTACTGAATAGCTGAAGTCTAAAAACCGAACTCAATGAAAAACACGACTTTGCATTTGAGTAACGATGTACACACGGTAGCTAGACAACTTGACGTTAACAATACATGTGCATTTATACAACAGTTCTAGCATCAATGATTTACACACTTACAACTTCTGTCAGCTTCACGAAAACCTAGTACATAAGTGGGCTGGCATGCGCTAGTACTCAGTAGTGGCAGTGTTATGCAGCTTCTCAATAAATGGTAGTTGGTGCTCCTGTCCTGTCCTCTCTTGTCCTGGGCCGCTTGTCCTGTCCTCGGTCTCCTGTCCTGTCCTGGGCTCCTCTCCTGTCGTGGGTCTCGGACTCTCCTGTCCTGTCCTGGGCTCCTCTCTTCTCCTGGTCTCCTGTCCTGTAACAACATCAAAGACAACAATCTAACACTCACCCTCTAGAGGCTTTATAATACATAATTTTAATGTACCGTATTTACTCGTGTATAAGACGCATTCGTGTATAATTAGGATTTTACGATTAAATATAGAGCGTTAAATACATGAATATTTAAAATTGGTAGAGTTTGATTTTTGGGTAATCTATAGATTGTTATTTTCACAGGCTAGATTCGTCGACGCCGTAGTTGGTACACGCTGGAATATCACGTGAGAAGATGCTACTTGAAGGTAAGAATATTACATAAATTTACTTAAGTAATAACTGTAAAGCATTATAGCAGCAGGTAGCTTCAAAAGAAGAAATTCTCTATTCATTCTTTGGAAACGTCTGGGCACGTGTCATACGTGGGTACGAAAACTAAATACGAACTAGACTGGAATGTGGGGATGAAATAATTTTTAATACATTTCTGGTTTGACAATGGCTGTTGGAAAAGTACTGCGTAAACTACAACATAAGTGGGTCAGGCGAGAAAAATCACGTGATCAAAAGGGCTTCGTCTCCTACAGTACACTGGTTATTATTTGCCCGACATACAACGCACGCACGCACGCGCGCAGACACACGGAGACACAAACACTCACTCACACACATGCACCCCGACATTCACATACATACATACATACTTACATACATACATACATACATACATACATACATACATACATACATACGTACATACGTACATACGTGCATACGTGCATACGTGCACACACACACACGCGCGCGCACGTACGCACGCACGCACGCAGACACACGGATATACACAAACTCACACTCACACACATTCACCCTGACATTCACATACATACATACATACATACATATACACGCGCGCTCATGCATGTACACACAAACATGCACGCATGCCACGCAGCCACACATGTAAACGCGCGCGCACACACATGCAAACGCGCGCACACACATAGACGCGGGCACACGCACAGGGGCACACATGTACGAACGCACACGCAAGCACACGTAAACACAGACACGTGTGCGTACGCGCACGCACGCACGCAAACACATCCGTGCTAACGTACGTACGAACGCAATTATAAACGTGAAAAATAAACATGTTTTGATCTTGTTCAGCGGTTAGCTAGGCGTACTGTTCATATTTGTCTCT
>NW_014579611.1:17518-22508 GCF_000485595.1 Priapulus caudatus
CAGGATAACAGCCGATGCCACCTTCATAAATCCGACGTGGAACCAAGATGTGCAGTCGTCGCACGCCACGGTTTAATGTAAAGTTAATGCCCACTACCTTTCGTCCCTTCAGGTCTGAACCAATCCGGCTACCGTAGCGGCCACTGGGTGCGAAACCCAACCGGCACAGCCTCAGCCATCACTAGGGTGTACGCAGAAAGGGCCTTTACAAGTTATAGAGAAACCATGGCAACAACAACTGCAGCTCCTGTATGAAGATTTTCTCATCCTGTGCCTCGGCTTTAGTAGTTTGTAACATGTAACGTGGGAAGAATCTTCAGCTTCTGTTTGAACAGAATGACCTGAGTCACTGGTAGAATGTCTTATAGTGGTTCAATGCAGCTAAGAGACGTCACTGGTAGATCAAATGCCTTGCTGAAGTTCAGTATGATTGCGTCAGTCTGTCTTCCCTCATTAGTTGACTCTGCTAGTTCATGTGACGCTGTGGGCAGCAGAGTCTCTCATCTTTGTTGTGGTTCAAACCCATGCTGCTCATCGATTAGTGTGTTGTATCTTTCCTTGCGATCATGTATACTTGTATATAGTCTTCTCCTATATCGTGTTCTTCTCTCTAGATCATGAAATCAGATATGACAGGTTCAGGGGTGCCTGAGGTGCCCGAGTTGCAGGTGAATCATAGGACTGCATGCAAACTTTGAAGTGGCGTTGGTGCTGCTTGGCAGGCAATGACATCCAGAAGACGGCTACTTGACAGCTTGGACAAGGTGACATTCTCAGTCTTGAGACGACAGATAGAGAAGTCTCCATGTGATAGCGGCAGGACAATGGGAAGCATAGTCTCCAGATCAGTGTAGATGGCACCTAGCTTGGTGACAATATTCATCTTTTCCTGAAAGATGATCTCACAGGTCGCCGCTATACCGGTACACTGTGGCTCGTTATTACGTTGCGGCCTCAATCAGTGCGCAGATGTTTCGGCCAGATTCTATCTGTTGGTTTTTTTAATCATCTTCCTTCTTCCTCGTCTTCGGCGTCAGTCGTCTTCTCTACTTCTATCTTCGCCTTCTTTTTCTTTCTCCTCCTCCTTCTTCCTCGAGATGATTTTAAAACCACTGCAAAAGTTGTTTGAACGTTAATACCCTATGGTGTGGATAGATTAATGTTAAGTACCGGCTAAAAGCTAGTAAGCATATAGCTTGTGTGCTTGGACCACCAATGGTTTGAGAGGAATATCGATAAAAACACATGCCGGATGTTTAGCAGCCGCAGCACTCCATAGCATCCACAAATCTACGCATTGGACAGAGCGAGGTTTCTACTCCAATAAGTCATACACGTATAACTGTTACTAAGACAGATATTACATTTAGTCACTAACATTGATTTTTAAATAAATATTAGGCGTGGCTCGCACCGGTTCCGGACGAGGAACCGCTAAGCTTACGGCGTCCGGACATCCATCTCACACAGTGAGTCTTACACACACGTAACACCAGATTCAGCGCAATGCGCAGTACGTGTGTGTGTGAGTGTGTGTGTGTGTGTGGTGTGTAGTTTGTGTGTGTGTTGTGTGTGTGTGTGTGTGTGTGTGTGTGTGTTTGTGTAGTGTGTGTATGTGGTGTGTGGTTGTGTGTGAGAGAGAGAAGAGAGAGAGGAGAGAGAGAGTAGAGAGAGAGAGGAGAGAGAGTAGGAGAGAGAGGACAGAGAGAGAGAGAGTAGATGAGAGAGAGGAGATGAGAGAGAGAGAGAGAGAGAGAGGGAAGAGAGAGAGAGAGAGAGAGAATGAGAGAGAGAGAGAGAGAGAGTAGAGAGAAGATGAGAGAGAGACAAGAGAGAGAAGAGAGAGATGATGAGAGAAGAGAGAGAGAGCATGGAGAGAGAGGAGAAAGAGAGAGAAGAGAGAGAAGAGAGAGAGAGAGAGAGCGAGAGAGAGAGAGAGAGAGAGAGGGAGAGAGAGAGAGAGAGCTGTGTCAGCCGTGTATGGTTGTGTGTGTTGTGTGTGAGAGGAGAGATAGGGCGAAGAGAGACAGAGAAGGTAGAACAGCACAGTGTATATATTATTACGGCAAGGCTATATGTATAATTTTCGTCAATCAGCAGAGCGCAAGCGTCCGCGTTGCGCAAGTAATCGCTTGCATGTGAGTAGATGCGCGGACGCGTAGCCTGGGGCTAGGCGACCGGTCCGACGCGTAGCCACTGCGTAAATAAATTAATATATTACTGACCGAAATGGTGGCTATGCTGGCTTCACTAGAGTAGACTGTAGAGTGTAGTCTGTACTGTAGAGGCATTGCCTGACCTAAACCGACCAGGCTCTCCGACTAGTTACACGGCACGTAGTGTTAAGCGAGATGGGAACTTGTGGCTATGCCTGACCAAGCGCCATGCTAACTTTATCATAGGGCTATGGAGAAAGCTTACCTCGTAACTATGGAATGTCTAAAGTCTCTCCACTTTTCATACCGAGTATCATACAGCAAGAAATAGGTTTAATTCTTTGTTTTAATGTTTTAAATTCACTGAAACATAAGTCATAACAAAAGTAACGCCATTTTAAAAAGTAGTGAAAAGCGCCATCTCTAGGTTCATATAGGAACTATATATGCCTTTTTCAGCCAAAACTTTTTCACCCTCCCCAAACCCCAAAATGTGGATATGCGGCTATAATTCGCGTTTTTACAGTCATATTAAAACACATATACACGCACACACAAGCGGACGCGCACACGCGGGTATGGTCGCACGCACGCTTGTATATTGCTACGTGCGGTGCCGGTTTGTAGGCCTATAGCTCGTGTGACGGCGCGTACGTGTGATCCCCATCTCCCTCTCCATTCCTCCCTCCCTCCGCCACTCTTACCCGTGATCTGCTCTTTCCTTCGTTCTCCCCTCTCACTCCCTTCCCCACAGTATTCCCCTTTCCCCTCTCGCGGATAGTATCGCCCACGGCATCAAGTTCACGGTGAAAAGTTAGCCAGGCAAATGGCTGGTTTTCAGCCTAAACTTTTTCACCCCCCTCCCCCCAAAAGCACAAAATGTGATTATACGCCTAAAATACGCGTTTTTACAGTCACATAAACACACATAAGTTCTTATATTGTAATCATTATTATATTATATTATCAGGAGTAGATAAAGACTCTTTATCTACTCTTTATCTACTCCTGAAATTATAACCGCGAATGGCACACGGCTATACAGGGCCGTAGCTAGGAATTAATGTATGGGGAGGGGGGGGGGGCAAAATGAACAAGCATAGACCCCTTGCACGTGACGTCATCAAAACAAAGGCGGCCATGTTGGCATCATTGGTGCGACCGTGCGACGTGGTTACAGCGTGGAAAGTTCAGTTTAGGAGGAGGCGCTCGCTTCTAGGTGGGGTCTGCCGTGGGGGCATGCCCCAGGAAATTTTGAAATATAGAAGCTCTGAAATGCCATTTCCAGCCATTTCAGGTAGGTTACATACTTAAAACGTCAATATCAATCAACTGTAAATTGTTGTTATTTGTGTTTAAACTTAACATAAGAGCTCCACACCGCGTTTTTTTGGCGGGGGGAGGGCAGCCCCCTGCCCCCCTGCTAGCTACGGCCCTGCTATACAGTTTTGTCGGCTGAACACCTGGTCTAAATAAACTGTAATACTTCCCCAAATCCGATTCAATTCACACTCATAACAAACGGTTTTCATAAAAAAACAGAAAGAAAAATATTTTTATTCAATATAAATCTTTGTGAATATCGACATAAATTCTTAGAAGTCAGGCCATTAATAAGGAAGGTACACAAATCATGAAAGCGGAATAGTGGCTTATAGAACATATACGACTCTCTTTCCTTGTTCTGTTTATCACCTACCAAGCCATCCATGGGCAGGAATGCTATACCGCGTAAATACGGAGAATGTATATTACAAGCATCATTGTTAACCACACGATGAGACTCCGTCTAGAGTCTATGCGCGTTGAAAATAGAATATATAGTCAGAGAAAAACGACTGCGCTTCAAGAAATTCAATTACATTTCGTTGAGTGACTGCTCCCTATGCTTTTGCTATTTTGCCAAAGTAACGTAGCAGTGGTTATACAAGAACTAACATATATAATGCTACCTTACTCATAGATTAAAATTGCACAGAACGTCACTTCAAGATTATATTTAGTTGGTACATAGGAGAACAATTTGACAGTAGCACTCATTAACAAATAAATCGTATGGCAAGACACGCATAGTTTCTCCAATACACACCAACTTACTATAAACTCACTAGAAAGCAAAGATCTGTCAATCTCAAGCACTGATCTCTATATACCAACAACATGAGAGATAGTTAATATAAGTTAGTATACTAGAGATCAGTGATTTCAAGGCAGTCAATGCCTTACCGACGACGTCTCTCTCACAAATGATACGTGAGTGCCACCTAGTGGTCGAACTTTGAATGATTTATTACCGGTATACCGTCACCATTTCTCATTGAGCAATGATGCAATTGTGTTAAAACACGTTCACTTGTGAAATAAACGATTCTCTTCACGTCAAGAAGCAACTACGTACCTTATAAAATGCACCACTTTTAGTCATTGCATTGTTATTATTAAAACAATAACCGATCGTTTTTAATCGTTTATATTACAATATATACATGATTATTATATGTGAGAAACTATTTTATATTTGTGCTCGTATCTATCAAATATGAACAGTCAAGTTCAATGTAATCGAGGTTAGTTAGCTCTCTCTCTGTGTGTGTGGTGTGTGGTGGTGTGTGTGTGTGTGTGCTGCTGTGTATGTGTTGTGTTGTGTGTGGTGTGTGTGTGTGTTGGTGGTGTGTGTGTGTGTGTGTGTGTGTGTGTGTGGTGTGTGTCTCACACGGAGCTTTATAATGATTGCGTATCATTAGGGAGAAGTAAAACCTCTAGCGCGACCTTGCATACTATACTCAGCATTAAGGGGCCACTCATATGAATCACAGATTCCTACTAATTATTAT
>NW_014579611.1:22533-25592 GCF_000485595.1 Priapulus caudatus
TCTCCCCTATCGCTCTCACGTCTCTCCTCTCTCCTCTCTCTCTCTCTCTCCTCTCTCTCCTCTTCTTCTCTCTCGTCCATCCTCTCTCTCTCTCTCTCTCTTCTCTCTCTCTCTCTCCTCTCTCTCTCTCTCTCCTCTCGCCTCTCTCTCTTTCGCTCTCTCTCTCTCTCTCACTCTCTCGGCGCGCGCTCTCTCTTTCTCTCTCTCTCTCTCTCTCTCTCTCATACTTATCATAATACAGTTGTTTAATATCAGAACACATAACACTCGTATTAGTGGAGCATGAAAACAAACGAGCATTCATTCACACCCTACTATACTTAACAGCATGAACTTAAACCACAAGCTTATGCTAGCATAACATGAAATAATAACCAGCATATATATATATATATATATATATATATATATGGACTACCTGTGTATACAGCCTGCAAATCACATCGTTGTCATTCTAACTTCTTCACCTTATAGGAGGTATTAGGTATTTAATCATTGCCCGTGTGTTCTACACACATCACGTACATTATATTGCATTGATTGCTCACATACACAACTGAACCTCTGCCGTGGACAGAAGGAGTAGCATCTGATTCACGAACGCAGGAAAATGCTTGAAGCACCTGTGTATGCCGTCCAGTCATCTCTCGGTCGCTCTATTTTTCTATTATCTCTCTCATTTACTCTCTCGCGCGCTCTCTCTTTCTCTATCTCTCTCTCTCTCTTTGTCTTTCTCTCTCACTCTCTCCTGCCTCTGTATATCCGTCCGTCCGTCCGTCCGTCCGTCCGCCCGTCCGTCTACTCTCTTCTCTCTTATTCACGCGCACTCTCTCTATCCCCAATACTAGTGATACAAGTCTTACTCGCCTCCGAATAGAAGCAAGTGTGTGGAAACCTTTTTCACTTTGATCATACTTTCAGTCATCATTTTACCAACTTTATCATATGAATTCTGCGACACAGATCATTGTCATGAATTACAAATTGCTGCCATTCACGACCTCGTATTATTTCCACGCTCTACAACCGAATGCACACCATGACGCTACTAGTACAGCCTTTGGCACAAACCACGCTCCATCTCTATGACAGGAAAGATGACATTGATAGGCTATCGTACTAGTTTACTAATAGAAACAATCACGTCCATGGTTACGCGTGCAACTGTAGTCATTGAGATGCTGTGAGGCAGTCTTAAACAAGATGTCCCTCACGGTTAATTTGATTGCAGCACCTTTTACGGTACATATATTCAGTCTGCCTGTGATTCGTGAATTGAGCAGGTTAGATTTAGTAATGCCTGGGTCGGCGTGGTGGTATAGATGGTGTGCCCTGAGCGTGTCTGCCAGCCGGTGTCATGTGACCTGCAGGATGAAGGTCAATTTTAGGCTCATATGTTTTTGTTTATTTTCTATAAAACAGATTTTTGATGAAATTATTCCACCTAGAATCAATATTCGGTAAAGAGAGTGGGCTGATTAAATCATCACTAAGGCCAAATCATCGCACACTAGACATCCACCATCCTCGTAAAGTACTCATTTAAACATGGATTCTTCTCGCTTTTATCAAAAGACCTCTCTCTATACACCTTCATGTAATAATATTATTTTCTTTACAGGACAGACTGCCCTTTCTTTACTGCTCTAGTCTTTGTTCAAAAAAAAGCCTTTACAGCTCTGACATACCGTTGCGGACATAGTAATGGTCCGTGGCTGACATGTGTGATATGGAATAGTCACGTTCACCGTCAATCGACCTTGACGTTCGACCGGGCGAGTCTGGTCTCCCATATGACATCGCCAACGCCCTCTGGTGGCCTGAATGACCAGCTGTTTAAAAGATGGGACAGTTATTAGTTATTAAATTACGTTATCGAGTAGATTAAGCTTATTAGTTTATAGTAGTAAAGAGAGATGTGCGAGGATAGAGAGGGAGAGGTGGGGAGAAAGAAAGAAGAAGAGAAGAACAGAGAGATGAAGTGGATGGGAGAAAGAGTGAAGTGGGAGAGAGCAATAAGCATGGAATAGCAGGAGAGAGAATGGCATAGAATAAGGAAGAGGAAGAGGAAAGAGGAGTAGAAGAAGAGGGGGAGAGAGAGAGAGAGGGAGAGAGAGAGAGAGAGAAAGAGAGAGAGAGAGAGAGAGAGAGAAAGAGAGAGAGGAAGGGAATCGAGAGAGGGAGATAAAGAGGGCAAAGGATATGGAAAAGGAGGAGGAGAACAGAAGAGCGATAGGGAGCAGGGATGAGCGAGACCTCTTATATGACATATAAGACTAAACAATGAAACACTCACGCATTGAACTCTGTGACTTGGACATGGGCACAGCAGTCCTGTATATCGGTGCAGCGATGAGTGGGGGCGGTCCAGAGTTTCTATACAAGTCATCTCGGAGTTCTGGTCCATGTATGGTGCTACCCATGCTCGTACCGTAGTGGTACAGAGACTGTGAGGGAGTCTTCGGCTTATCTCTGTCGACAGAACGTGGGGAGACGCATGAGAACTGTTGCTTAAATCAAGGTGAACATTTCCATACGTTTCAGGTGCGTGTTATCAGGGGTGAATAATTACGAATGTTTTAATTTGACATGTGTTCAATGTGTTAAATGGTTCAAATGTGACAAATTTGTCATTATTTTCCCCCTGGTGATATGAGATATGTGGACACACCCCGAATACATATGCATACATGTTGGTCTAGGCCACTATTGGCTAAGGTTGTGAATTGTTAACCACTACATTGACTAACACATCACTTGAGATTCGATAATAATTAGGTTATATAACGATTAATTTCCTGTTCCGTAGCAACCTTTAACAACCTTTAACAACCTTTAACAAAGTGAAAATATTTTGGAGACAAAAACTACATGGAATCAAACCAATTATAACAAGTGTTTGCGCATGCGCAGTTGTGATAATTTCCACGTGTTCACACAACGAAACCAGTGTTTCTAACAGTAAGATGAACGTGTGAAGTAAGACGATACCTGCTCTCTCTCTCTCTCTCTCTCTCTCTCTCTCTCTCTCTCTCTCTCTCTCTCTCTCTCTCTCTCTC
>NW_014579611.1:26692-29529 GCF_000485595.1 Priapulus caudatus
CGTTCCCCGCGGTACGTACGATCGTTGCCACGAGCCAGCGATCGTTGCCATGCAGGGAGCGCCCCGTCGTCAGAAACGCAGATAGTTTACGATTAACTCACTCGTAAAATACGTTGTTTAACTATGTTAGAAACTATGACATGAGTGTTAAATATTATGAGTCATGCACAATGTTTTATTTAAAAGGTTAAGACATGTAATACTTCGTAAGTGCTTGTGATGTTTCTGGCAACGGGCCCCGGTCGAACAATACACAATCTTGATGCAGGCCGTAACCATACTGACGATGGTTGTTTGGCGATTCGTGTGCGATTATAAATCCTCGGTATATGATATGGTGAGCGTGAGAACGTGCAATAACTCTACAAAAAAAACTATTAAGGTTAGGGTTGGGGTTGTGGTTGGGGTGCGCTAACAGTACACAGTCTAATAACTCTACGAAACAAGCCGTTTCTTTGCTTCCCATTTCGCGCATTCTAGGATCCTGTCATAAAGTTTCCGTTGTTTTCTTCTTCGCAGTCGTTTGAGTCAGAATGTGTGCCTGGCCGACCGGTGGAGGTAGAACCCAGCAGCACAGCGCCCCCTACCCGGCCTACCGTCACATCAGCCTCCTCTACACGGGCCAGTACGGCCACCGGAACAGGACCAGGAACAGGAACAGGAACAGTCGTGAAGGTGCCGTTGCCCACAGAACGTCCGCTCCTGAGCACAGGTGCGATTGCCTTTTTATTCGTACTTTTTTTTCAGTATGCATTATCGAGAGTGTGTAAACTCGTAGGGCGAACGACGGTAAGAGCTGAAAACCTTGTCTTAGCTTAGGTTTGGTAGAATTAAGTATCGATACGCACATAGTTTAAAGAATGTGTTACTTTATTAGTAATTAGCTATGCTTGCTTTGCTATTATATATATACTATATATAAGCTATGCTTGCTTTGCTATTATATATATACTATATAATTATAAGCTATGCTTGCTTTGCTATTATTACATCTCACAGTAACTATATAGCAGCATATAAACCATTATTACTTACGGTAGACTTACATCTCACAGTAACTATATATAGCAGCATATAAACCATTATTACTTACAATAGACTTACATCTCACAGTAACTATATAGCAGCATATAAACCATTATTACTTACAATAGACTTACATCTCACAGTAACTATATATAGCAGCATATAAACCATTATTACTTACGGTAGACTTGCACCTCACAGTTGGGTCCGTCCCGTCCCTTCTTGCAGCGGCAGTTCCATCGGTTGCTGCCAAGCTCCTGAGTGCACGTACCACCGTTACGATGGCACTCGTCACTACAGAGACCTGTACATGAAACATCAACAACAACTATGTCACCAACCGGCCACGGATACCTCCACGTTTATTTACACATAGTGTTGTAGATTTGCGCATCCTGAGTTTGGTAACGGTACTCTAAACGATGAGAATAGCATTCTGCTTAGAACAGCGCACATGTGAAAGATGTCGTAATAGAGAATTTAAACATAATAGTTATAATATCAGGAGTCTATCAATATTGATCTACTATCTATCTATTGATAGACTCCTGATAATATCCTTAGCATGTGAACCCTAGAGCGAACAGCCATAAAAACTGGAAACCATGTCTTTGTTATAGACTGTTGTGTCATTGGGGTACCAATCCAGGCTGTGAAATCTAAATATCGGTACACATTTACAAACTTCTAACCTGGCTCATGAGCAGGACAGGGACAAGCAGTTGCTCTTATTGAATCAAGCAAGCATAGCTTATATATAGTATATATATAGTCTACCGTAAGTAATAATGATGCATCATCGCTATATAGTTACGTTTACAGTGTACATTCATAAATACATGTATCACGTATGTATACATTAATAAGTGTTTAGTAAGTATATGCGGCCAGGTGGGTTAAAAAATGAAATTAAACATCATAATTAACAAAAATCAGACCAGTGACAGATTACGTGATTATAAAAGATTCACAACATACACGACTTCCCAAATTCAGAAGCCATTAGAACAATCATTTGCACTAATCAACGAGTAAACATGTGAGCATAATATATTGAACGAGAACCAATACACAAGGAACGCCTGCAATACAGACAAAGTGTCATGTATGTCCGTATTACTATATAGCATCGTATAAACCATTATTACTTACAATAGACTTACATCTCACAGTAACTATATATAGCAGCATATAAACCATTATTACTTACGGTAGACTTACATCTCACAGTAACTATATAGCAGCTAGCATATAAACCATTATTACTTACGGTAGACTTACATCTCACAGTAACTATATATAGCAGCATATAAACCATTATTACTTACAATAGACTTACATCTCACAGTAACTATATATAGCATCGTATAAACCATTATTACTTACAATAGACTTACATCTCACAGTAACTATATATAGCAGCATATAAACCATTATTACTTACAATAGACTTACACCTCACAGTAACTATATATAGCAGCATATAAACCATTATTACTTACGGTAGACTTGCACCTCACAGTAACTATATATAGCAGCATATAAACCATTATTACTTACGGTAGACTTGCACCTCACAGTAACTATATATAGCAGCATATAAACCGGTGAAACAATATGTATAGTGAGAGTTATATATCGCACGTAAGATACATCACACTCATATCTCACTGTTGCAGGTTGTGAGTTGGTGTGTGAGAATGGCGGGGTGTGCAGGGTACAGGAGGAGGAGGAACGCTGCGTGTGTCCTGCTGAATTCGGTGGTACCCTGTGTGACGAGGAGATCTCTACTGGATGTAAGTATCATAGCT
>NW_014579612.1:0-1969 GCF_000485595.1 Priapulus caudatus
CGTGTATAAATACTAGGTGCGTGCGTGTATAGATACTAGGTGCGTGCATGTACAAATACCAGGTGCGTGCGTGTACAAATACCAGGTACGTGCATGCGTGTATAAATACCAGGTACGTGTGTATAAATACCAGGTGCGTGCGTACGTGTACAAATACCAAGTGCGTGCATGTACAAATACCAGGTGGGTGCGTGTACAAATACCAGGTGCATGCATGCGTGTACAAATACCAGGTGCGTGCGTGCGTGTACAAATACCATGTGCGTGCATGTACAAATACCAGGTGCGTGCATGCGTGTATAAATACCAGGTGCGTGCGTGTATAAATACCAGGTGCGTGCGTGTATAAATACCAGGTGCGTGCGTACCTGTACAAATGTCATGTGCGTGCGCACGTGTACAAATGCCATGTGCGTGCACGCGTGTATAAATACCAGGTCCGTGCGTGTACAAATGGCAGGTGCGTGCGTGCGTATATAAATACCAGGTGCGTGCGTGCGTATATAAATACCAGGTGCGTGCGTGCGTGTACAAATTCGTAAAAATTCGCTTTCAAACTATTTAATTATAAGGGAATGTTATTTTGCAAAAACGGTTTAGAGAACTAATCGCCAAGTATATAGGCCCTATTATCAGGAGTGTATAATATAGAGATATCCCTATATAATGCACTCCTGATATTATCACATGCGGTTTTGTGTATTTACTGTATATTACGAGTCGTTTTATTATTTATTAAATTAATTATATTTATTTTCATCTCGTGATGACGTCACTCCTTCGACCCCACACGCGCGCAGGTCGAGGCGATAGTATTCCTCATCGAGCGCTTCAACTGGACGTACGTGAACATGATCTACGTCAACGACAACTACGGCCGCAACGCCGCCAAGGGCTTCGACGTCGCCATCCACGACAAGGGCATCTGCTTCGCGCAACTCGAGTCCGTCGATATGCACTGGCCCGCGTCGCGCTACGACGCTCTCGTCACGTCGCTGGCGCGCAGCGGCGCTCGCGTGCTCGTCGCGTTCCTCTTAGAGAGCCAGAGCGTCGAGCTGGCGCGCGCCATCTACCGGCGCGACCTCGTCGGCCGCTTCGTCGTCGTCGGCTCGGACGGCTTCACCGGGTCGCTGTCGGAGTTCGCCGGCGTCGAGGCGGCGATCGCCGGAGCGTTCATTTTCGCTCCGCGTACGAACGCCGTGCCGGGATTTCGGCAGTGGATGGTCGACGATGTCGGCGGAGCGCGCTCGATCGCCGCCTCCAGCGCCTGGCTGCGACGCGTCTGGGAGACGGAGCTCGCCTGCTCGTTCGCCGACGGCTCGTGCGCGGCGACGCCGTACGCGCCCGCTAACGCGCTCGTTAGCCCGTCGCTGCTGCACGACGCCGTGTACGCGTTCGCGCACGCGATCCACGCGATACTGAACACGACTTCCTGCGCGACGTCCGGCCCCGGTTCCGGCGGTACTTCCGGTGGCACACCCGGCAACATATCCGGCACCACTTCCGGTAACACCTCCGGCAACACCGCTTCCGGTGACGGCCACGCCGTCTGGAGGCGTCTGCATCGCTGCGTCAACGGCGTCGCGCTGCTGCAGCACATCCGGCGACTGCGTTTCGACAGCGTCTCGTACGGGCCTGTGTCGTTCACGGAGAGTGGCGAGATGCACGGCGAATACCGCATCTACCAGCTCGTCGACGGCGACGTCGGCGGCGGCAGCAGCAGCAGCGGCGACAGCAGCGACGTCGGCCGTAGCGGCGTCGGCAGCAGCGGCGTCGTCGGCAGCGGCGTCGTCGGCAGCGGCGTCGGCGGCCGTTTCTTCCGCGAGGTCGGCTCCTGGAGTGAGACGACGCGTCGGCTGTCGCTGGACGTCGCCGCGCTCAATTGGCCGACGCGCGACGGAGCGGTGCCGACGTCGGCGTGCAGCCCACCGTGCGCGCCGCACCACTACAAGGTGCCGATGCACGTGCG
>NW_014579612.1:1994-5745 GCF_000485595.1 Priapulus caudatus
AGTAATGAAGATCAACTAATAATAAAGCAGCAGTAATAATCACGACATCACGCTTGTCACATACATGTCACATGGTAAACTGCTATTACCACGCCCCTGTTATAACAGTACACTGCTTTTAGGCGTACTAAACTATTTGTAGATCTCGCCTTTAGTGTTAGATTGTTTGCTTTTATTTTATATTCATATAGTTTATTGCGTTTATGCTTTTAACGCTTATTATATCCTTTAAGGCATACATCCTTTTTACGTTATATACTTATAATATATAACTTTAATACTTATAATACTTATATTTACTTCTGCTGTGACACCCTGTTGTAGAAGGCCTAGCTGTGCTTGGGTTTCGTATGTTTCGATGATATACACTACATATACGCTACGGCTACATAACAAACTACATACATATAATACATAACATATACATACCATCAGGAGTGTCATAATATTAAAGGCAAATAATACTTATAATAAAATGGAACTATATATTCTGATAGACTATAGATATGATCTGACTATTATATTATAATATAGAGAGAGAGAGCAGGAGATGATATATAGATATATATAATATATATGATAGACCATATATCTGATCTATAGGCGATAGTCTATAATATTATAACAATCCTGATACTATAACACAGGTGCTGCAGCTACTACCGGAAGATCCGGGCGAGCCCGCTCGTGTCGTCGGCGTCGTCGGCGACTCGTACAGTTCGATCAGCACTCTGACGTCGAAGGCTCTCGGGCTGTTCAACCTGACGCAGATCAGTCACTTCGCAACGAGCGACGAACTGTGAGCGACAAGCAGAAGTATCCGTATTTCATCGCGACAATCCTGGCCGACAATATACGCAGGTGCGGCTGCATGCGTGCGTGTACAAATACCGAGGTGGCGTGCATGCGGTGACAAATACGCAGTGGTCGTGCATGTACAAATACGCAGGTGCGTGCCATGCGCGCGTGTGGCAAATACCAGGCGTGTGTCATGCGTGCGGTGCAAAATACCCAGTGCGTGCATTCGTTGTGCAAATACGCAAGGTGCGTGTCATGCGTGCGTGGCAATACCAGGTGCGTGCTGCGTGTGGCAAATAACCAGGTTGCGTGCATGCGTGCGTGTAACAATCGTGTATAAATACAAGGTGCGTGCGTGTACAAATACCAGGTGCGTGCGTGTATAAATACCAGGTGCGTGCGTGTATAAATACCAGGTGCGTGCGTGTATAAATACCAGGTGCGTGCGTGTACAAATACCAGGTGCGTGCATGTACAAATACCAGGTACGTGCATGCGTGTATAAATACAAGGTAAGTGCATGCGTGTGTCAAATACCAGGTGGGTGCGTACGTGTACAAATACCAGGTGCATGCACGCGTGTATAAATACCAGGTGCGTACATGCGTGTATAAATACCAGGTGCGTGCGTGTATAGATACTAGGTGCGTGCGTGTATAAATACCAGGTGCGTGCGTGTACAAATACCAGGTGCGTGCATGTACAAATACCCGGTACGTGCATGCGTGTATAAATACCAGGTGCGTGTGTGTATAAATACCAGATGCGTGCGTGTACAAATACCAGGTGCGTGCGTGCGTGTATAAATACCAGGTGCGTGCATGCGTGTATAAATACCATGTGTGTGCATGTACAAATACCAGGTGCGTGCATGCGTGTATAAATACCAGGTGCGTGCGTGTATATTTACCAGGTGCGTGCGTGTACAAATAACAGGTGCGTGCGTGCGTGTATAAATACCAGGTGCGTGCGTACGTGTACAAATACCAGGTGCGTGCACGCGTGTATAAATACCAGGTGCGTGCATGCGTGTATAAATACCAGGTGCGTGCACGCGTGTATAAATACCAGGTGCGTGCATGCGTGTATAAATACCAGGTGCGTGCGTGTACAAATGGCAGGTGGTGCGTGCGTGTGTGTACAAATTCGTAAAAATTCGCTTTCAAACTATTTAATTATAAGGGAATGTCATTTTGCAAAAAATTCGCGACCAAACTGAGTAAGAGTTTATAACGGTTTAGAGAACTAATCGCCAAGTATATAGGCCCTATTATCAGGAGTGTATAATATAGAGATATCTCTATATGATGCACTCCTGATATTATCATATGCGGTTTTGTGCATGTACTGTATATTACGAGTCGTTTTATTATTTATTAAATTAATTATATTTATTTTATAATAAGTTATACATATTTATTGAAATTTGGGAGGGGATATCTCTATATACGTACTGGGAATAAATAAATAATATATAACCAAACATGAGCCCTACTCCTGGCGTTAAAATCGCTGTGTCAACGCCCCCCCCCCTCCACCGCTGCCCCCTGACCGCTCCCTCGCTAAACGCCACACACTCATGATGACGTACGCCAGCACTATACGCTCGTGATGACGTCACTCCTTCGCCCCGACACGCACGCAGGTCGAGGCGATAGTATCCCTCATCGAGCGCTTCAACTGGACGTACGTGAACATGATCTACGTCAACGACAACTATGGCCGCAACGCCGCCAAGGGCGTCGCCGTCGCCATCCACGACAAGGACATCTGCTTCGCGCACAGAGAGTCCGTCGATATGCACTGGACCGCGTCGCGCTACGACGCTCTCGTCACGTCGCTGGCGCGCAGCGGCGCTAGCGTGCTCGTCGCGTTCCTCTTCGAGAGCCAGAGCGTCGAACTGGCGCGCGCCATCTACCGGCGCGACCTCGTCGGCCGCTTCGTCGTCGTCGGCTCGGACGTCTTCGCCGGGTCGCTGTCTGAGTTCGCCGGCGTCGAGGCGGCGATCGCCGGAGCGTTCCTTTTCTCTCCGCGGACGAACGACGTGCCGGGATTTCGGCAGTGGATGGTCGACGATGTCGGCGGAGCGCGCTCGATCGCCGCCTCCAGCGCCTGGCTGCGGCGCGTCTGGGAGACGGAGCTCGCCTGCTCGTTCGCCGACGGCTCGTGCGCGGCGACGCCATACGCGCCCGCCGACGCGCTCGTTAGCCCGTCGCTGCTGCACGATGCCGTGTACGCGTTCGCGCACGCGATCCACGCGATACTGAACACGACTTCGTGTGCGACGTCCGGCCCCGGTTCAGGCGGTACTTCCGGTGGCACACCCGGCAACATATCCGGCACCACTTCCGGTAACACCTCCGGCAACACCGCTTCCGGTGACGGCGACGCCGTCTGGAGGCGTCTGCATCGCTGCGTCAACGGCGTCGCGCTGCTGCGGCACATCCGGCGACTGCGTTTCGACAGCGTCTCGTACGGGCCCGTGTCGTTCACGGAGAGTGGCGAGATGCACGGCGAATACCGCATCTACCAGCTCGACGGCGGCGACTTCGGCGGCGGCAGCAGCAGCAGCGGCAAAAGCAGCGACGTCGGCGGTAGCGGCGTCGGCAGCAGCGGCGTCGGCAGCAGCGGCGTCGTCGGCAGCGGCGTCGGCGGCCGTTCCTTTCGCGAGGTCGGCTCCTGGAGTGAGACGACGCGTCGGCTGTCGCTGGACGTCGCCGCGCTCAAGTGGCCGACGCGCGACGGAGCGGTGCCGACGTCGGCGTGCAGCCCACCGTGCGCGCCGCACCACTACAAGGTGCCGATGCACGTGCGCTGCTGCTGGCAGTGCGCCGAATGTCGCGGCGACCAGTCCCTGCTGTCAGCGAACGACCGCTGCGAATTCTGCCCGCCGCTGCACTGGGCAGACGCGGCGACGGGCCGCACGTGCGAGCCGATACCGCCCGACTACCCG
>NW_014579612.1:5755-14200 GCF_000485595.1 Priapulus caudatus
CGTGTACAAATGGCAGGTGGTGCGTGCGTGTGTGTACAAATACCAGGTGCGTGCGTGTATAAATACCAGGTACGTGCGTGTACAAATACCAGGTACGTGCATGCGTGTATAAATACCAGGTGCGTACATGCGTGTATAAATACCAGGTGCGTGCGTGTACAAATGGCAGGTGGTGCGTGCGTGTGTGTACAAATACCAGGTGCGTGCGTGTATAAATACCAGGTACGTGCGTGTACAAATACCAGGTACGTGCATGCGTGTATAAATACCAGGTCACGCACCTGGTATTTATACACGCAAGCACGCCGTGTGCAAATGGTAGGTGCGTGCGTGCGTACGTGTACAAATACCAGGTGCGTGCACGCGTGTATAAATACCAGGTGCGTGCGTACCTGTACAAATACCAGGTGCGTGCGTGTACAAATACCAGGTGCGTGCACGCGTGTATAAATACCAGGTGCGTGCTTGCGTGTATAAATTCCAGGTGCGTGCGTGTACAAATGGTAGGTGCGTGCGTGCGTGCGTGTATAGATACCAGGTGCGTGCGTGCTTGCGTGTATAAATACCAGGTGCGTGCGTGCGTGTATAAATACCAGGTGCGTGCGTGTACAAATGGTAGGTGCGTGCGTGCGTGCGTGCATAGATACCAGGTGCATGCATGCGTGTACAAATACCAGGTGCGTGCGTGCGTGTACAAATACCATGTGCGTGCATGTACAAATACCAGGTGCGTGCATGCGTGTATAAATACCAGGTGCGTGCGTGTATAAATACCAGGTGCGTGCGTACGTGTACAAATGCCATGTGCGTGCGCACGTGTACAAATGCCATGTGCGTGCACGCGTGTATAAATACCAGGTCCGTGCGTGTACATATGGCAGGTGCGTGCGTGCGTATATAAATACCAGGTGCGTGCGTGCGTATATAAATACCAGGTGCGTGCGTGCGTGTACAAATTCGTAAAAATTCGCTTTCAAACTATTTAATTATAAGGGAATGTTATTTTGCAAAAAATTCGCGACCAAACTCAGTAATATAAGAGTTTATAACGGTTTAGAGGACTAATCGCCAATTATATAGGCCCTATTATCAGGAGTGTATAATATAGAGATATCCCTATATTATGCACTCCTGATATTATCACATGCGGTTTTGTGTATTTACTGTATATTACGAGTCGTTTTATTATTTATTAAATTAATTATATTTATTTTATAATAAGTTATACATATTTATTGAAATTTGGGAGGGGATATCTCTATATACGTACTGGGAATAAATAAATAATATATAACCAAACATGAGCCCTACTCCTGGGGTTAAAATCGCTGTGTCAACGCCCCCCCCCCACCGCTGCCCCCTGACCGCTCCCTCGCTAAACGCCACACACTCATGATGACATACGCCAGCACTATACGCTCGTGATGACGTCACTCCTTCGACCCCACACGCGCGCAGGTCGAGGCGATAGTATCCCTCATCGAGCGCTTCAACTGGACGTACGTGAACATGATCTACGTCAACGACAACTACGGCCGCAACGCCGCCAAGGGCTTCGACGTCGCCATCCACGACAAGGACATCTGCTTCGCGCAACTCGAGTCCGTCGATATGCACTGGACCGCGTCGCGCTACGACGCTCTCGTCACGTCGCTGGCGCGCAGCGGCGCTCGCGTGCTCGTCGCGTTCCTCTTAGAGAGCCAGGGCGTCGAGCTGACGCGCGCCATCTACCGGCGCGACCTCGTCGGCCGCTTCATAGTCGTCGGCGCGGGCGGCTTCACCGGGTCGCTGTCGGAGTTCGCCGGCGTCGAGGCGGCGATCGCCGGAGCGTTCATTTTCGCTCCGCGCACGAACGACGTGCCGGGATTTCGGCAGTGGATGGTCGACGATGTCGGCGGAGCGCGCTCGATCGCCGCCTCCAGCGCCTGGCTGCGACGCGTCTGGGAGACGAAGCTCGCCTGCTCGTTCGCCGACGGCTCGTGCGCGGCGACGCCGTACGCGCCCGCCGACGCGCTCGTTAGCCCGTCGCTGCTGCACGACGCCGTGTACGCGTTCGCGCACGCGATCCACGCGATACTGAACACGACTTCCTGCGCGACGTCCGGCCCCGGTTCCGGCGGTACTTCCGGTGGCACACCCGGCAACATATCCGGCACCACTTCCGGTAACACCTCCGGCAACACCGCTTCCGGTGACGGCGACGCCGTCTGGAGGCGTCTGCATCGCTGCGTCAACGGCGTCGCGCTGCTGCGGCACATCCGGCGACTGCGTTTCGACAGCGTCTCGTACGGGCCAGTGTCGTTCACGGAGAGTGGCGAGATGCACGGCGAATACCGCATCTACCAGCTCGTCGGCGGCGACGTCGGCGGCGGCAGCAGCAGCAGCGGCGACAGCAGCGACGTTGGCGGTAGCGGCGTCGGCAGCAGCGGCGTCGGCAGCAGCGGCGTCGTCGGCAGCGGCGTCGGCGGCCGTTTCTTCCGCGAGGTCGGCTCCTGGAGTGAGACGACGCGTCGGCTGTCGCTGGACGTCGCCATGCTCAAGTGGCCGACGCGCGACGGAGCGGTGCCGACGTCGGCGTGCAGCCCACCGTGCGCGCCGCACCACTACAAGGTGCCGATGCACGTGCGCTGCTGCTGGCAGTGCGCCGAATGTCACGGCGACCAGTCCCTGCTGTCAGCGAGCGACCGCTGCGAACCCTGCCCGCCGCTGCACTGGGCAGACGCGGCGACGGGCCGCACGTGCGAGCCGATACCGCCCGACTACCCGGCGTGGAGCGAGCCAACATCCGTCGCGCTCGCGCTAACGTCGGCGACGGGAATGGCGACGACGGTCGCCGTCGGCTGCGTGCTCGTCGCGCGTCGGCGCCGACGCATCGTCAAGGCGAGCAGTCGGGAGCTGAGCGCGCTCATCGTCGTCGGCATCTTCCTGGAGTACGCCGCCACGTCGCTGCGGCTCGCCCGGCCGACGCCGACGCGCTGCCACGCGGTGGCGCTGCTCGATGACGTCATCGACTCGGCGATCTACGCGCCGCTGTTCGTGCGTGCGCTGAGAGTGTATCGCATCTTCAACGCGGGTCGCACGAGCAGGAGACCGCCGTCATGCATTAGCAGCGCCTCCCAGCTGACGATGGCCGCCATGCTGATAGGCTTGCAGGTAGGTGGAGGAAGGGTAGAAGAAAGTAGGGGGAAGGTAGGAGGAGGAAGGAGGAGGAAGGAAGAGGGGGAAGGAGAAGGAAGGAGGAGGAGGAGGAGGAACTAGTAGGAAAGAGGGAGAAGCAGGAGGAGGAAGGTAGTAGTAGGAGGAGTAGGAGGAAAGGAGTGAGGAGGAAGGCAGGTTGGAGCAGGTAGGTAGAGATAAGTTGCTTGGTGAAGATAAGTTGGCGGAGGTATATGTAAACCCAAGTAGGTTCGAGGAGATCGGTGTGATAGCTCGGATTTCACGTATACCCTATTATATATGCTATTATATATGCATGTAGTTAACACAATCAACAAATAACTCATTTAAATTCCTTGCGCTCTTTTCACTCTTATTATAATTACTCGTCGTATGTTTGGCGCTATAACCGTATACTTACCCTATGGCTACTAAACAAACGGAGAAATATTTGCGTTGCCGGCCAAAAGGTGCCGCCACGTGTCGATAAAATAATTGAAACGAGACGCTGCGTTAGGAACTTGGAACTTGCGAATATCTGAGGCACACGAGCGACGCTCCGTCATTTATATTGGTACATAGAAACCGCGAGAGTCTCACGTACAAATCTCACTCACATGCTTGCCGAACTAAACATGTTCACAGTTACGAGTACTTAACTTACGCACGTAACTGTTGAATCTATTAGTTTCACGACGTGGTGATTCCTGTGCCTGAATGGTTCTTTCCCCCGTCCCATGTTTTGTAAACTCCGGATTCCCCCCTCCCTCTCCACCCTCATCGTATCATGTTTGTTAGTCACTGCCGGAAAGCAATATAAATGTACGTAATATAAGTAATTGGGAGATATTGTCAGAAGCTTCGTAAATCGTTATGACTAATATAAGTATAAAATAAATGTTAAACAAAAATTCAATTCAAACGTTATAGTATTTCTGACTATTTTATTATTTTATATGTATGTTTATAATGGAAATAATATATTATATTATTTATTTTTGTCGTCATGACAGTCATAACTATTCACGATACGTCTGACAACGCGGACGCATGTATCTCCTCGTTGCTACGGGTGATCATAAGCGTGCGTCATTATTGCTCTATCAAAGGTAGTAGCCAGCATTGCCTCGACGTCGCTCCACCCCCAGGAGGCGCTGCTGGTCATGCCCAGCCCGTCGGTGAGGTACGTGGAGCTGATGTGTGGGAGCGGCGGGGCAGCGGGGAAAATCGTGAGCCTCGTCTACAATATGCTGCTGGTAGCAGCCTGCTCCGTGCTGGCGTTCAAGACGCGCCATCTACCGGACAACTTCAACGAGTCCAAGTAAGAAGCAATGTCGATGAAGAGTCTCTGTGATTGACCTTCTCTCTGTGTGTCTAACGTATTTCTGTCTGTCTCTCTCTCAACCTCTCTCTCTTCTCTCTCTCTCTCTCTTTCTCTCTCTCCCTCTCTTTCTCTCTCTATCTCTGCAATGTCTTTCTGTCAGTCTGTCAGTCGTTCGTTCTTTTTCTCGCCCGCCTTCTCTCCCCTCTCTCTATCGCTCCTCTCTCTCTCTCTCTCTCTCTCTCTCTCTCTCTCTCTCTCTTACTCCATATGTAATATAGTATATTAACTATATATATGTACTATATATATATATTATATTATATAGGTACTAGCCACCTATACCACGAAAAAGCTATGATGAAAACACTCGCACCTAATGGTCAACTCTATGCACGTCCTGGTTGAATAATTATTAGCCGTCCTGAATAGAATATCCAATTCAGATAGCGGCCAGACGAAAATAATCCGTTTTTAGTAGCACAGATGGAGTAACCCTGGTCTATTATATATATAATATACTATATATATATATACACACAACTATATATATATATATATAGTCTACAAGGATTTCGCATCGACACTATATAGGCAAGAATCCACGCGGGACTCAATATTATCGTCTATACATCACTATGATGTCGATTTCAGGCTCATTGCCTTCTGCGCCATGGCGACAGCCGTCATATGGGTCACGTTCGTACCGATCTACGCCGCGACGACGTCCCGGTCGGATTTCGTGTCATCATGACGGTCGTCTCCAGCATCAGTACCGCCACCGTCAGCCTCATCTGTCTCTTCGGCTTCAATCTACGCGCTCTCTACGTGCCGGGAGGAAGCCCCGAGTGATGCAGACTATCGTCAACGTCGCCACCATCTCGCCGGCCGCCGGGAGTGCGGCGGCTCGGGTGTCCGTACCCGATAGACAGAAGACTCCGGAAGATTATTGATGTCATTACCGACGTCTCTGCAATCGAGATTTTGATCAATATATATATATGTATATATATAGTGGATATATATATATATATAGTATATATATATATATATTATATAATAGAGTATAAACTGTATGCTTGGGTACTTAACACTGCTGTAGAGTGCGTCAATGGCATTTAATTGGCAGAGCGTTATATCATTGTAGATAAGACTTAAACACAAGACATCACTTTTTGCTGTTACTCAGAGTTTCACGCTTGCGCGATCATCAGACAACTTTAATGAATCCACTTAAATTCATTAAAGTTGTCTGATGATTGCGCAAGCATGAAACTCTGAGTAATATCTCATTCATACAGCGATTCTGGAAGATTAACCATATTTCTTTTTCAGAAATATTTACAATTGTTTACAGCAAAAAGTGATGTCTTGTGTTTAATCTATCTACAATATATATATATATATATATACATATCAAGAGCGTATTAAGAAGCTTCTTTATACGCTCTTGATACATATATATGTTGATGTAATCTCAAAAGCTTGTTAATTAAATTTTACCTTACCTTATACCTTACTTACCTTACTTTACCTTACCTTACATTATATCTTCTTTATACGCTCTTGATACATATATATATATATATCGATGTAATCTCAAAAGCTTGTTAATTAAATTTTAAACACCCTTATTCTATAATTTGAATTTGTTTTTATCTACATGGGTGTTCAAGTGTGACTTTACACTGCTATATATATTATATATATATATAGAATTATTATTATTATATATTAATAATATATAGAAATATTATATATATATATACAGGCGAATATTGTAAACACAGTATCCGTATAAGCTCAAATCCATCTCATTTTTACGATAATATTCCATCCATTTTTCTCGTACAAACTGTCGTAATACGTTGCTGCATTGAACTATAATCGCAAACTAGAATTTCAAGCTATTTGGACCTTCACGTAGACATGTCGAAAATAAAACTATTTAATTTAACCTCGAGTGTAGTATAGTATATGAAAAGTCCTCTTTTATACGGGAATACTCGCAATTATGCGTTCTCTACTTAAAATGTATAGTGTCAGCCAACCAACAGTTGGCTTGGCTAATATTAGGCACGCACTAATCCGGAAATGACCGACAATATCTCATTCATAGAGAGATTCTGGAAGATTAACCATATTTCTTTTTCAAAAATATTTACAATTGTTGACGGCATTTTTCAATTAGGCCTACATTAAATACTACCCTGCAAAATCTCACAAGGACGTTTCCTCCTCCTCCCACCACCCCCCAGAGAATATATACCGCTCTGCAATATTGCTAGAGATATCGTCTGTTCACGATTCCGATATGCCGCTGTTTGGATTTAAGCGGATGAATCTCTCACCATCTGTAGGCGATCAGTGGGCAGTAAACCCTTAGGTGCGTCACGTTGGCGTCCTGCGTCAGTCTATAACGCGTGTGATCGTGTCAACTGACGCACGTGCGTCGAAATAAAATAAAAACATCGGATATAAGTGGCAGCACGTTCGACGTCAATGGAAGGAANTTTCCTCCTGAACGCGCGTTTCCTCTTCCCCTGATTGCATCTCCATCGCTGGTCGGGCATCCGCTCCCATCCTTCCATGCCTGCTACCTGTGCAGTTCTCGTTCGGGCATTTCCCGACTGTCTTACGTGACAACGCATCCGCATTCTGGTGATGCTGTCCCTGCTGTGTCTCACTCTCCTCCACTGGTTTGAGTTCCCCCAGCACTTGCTGATCCTCCAACAACAGGGCAGGCTTCTCTCCTGTGTGGGAGATAACCAAGGGTACCTTCATCACATCCCTTGGGAACACCGTCTTCTCCATCCGAATCCCCTGTGCCTCCAGCTTCTGAAATTCTGGGATAGGCATTCCTGTAGTAATGTTCAGGATAGCATTGTTTGGGACGAGAAAATCGAGTCCCAAAATCCCATCTAAATCCTCTAATTGTGCAATAACCATTGTTTTCCTATTGTAGGTATGCTCGGCGATTTCTAGACGGACAACAGTCTCTCCAGGACTATCCATTGCTTCGCCGTTCGCCATCTTCAGATCTCTTTCTTGTTATCAGCCGTAGCCCTGTACTTGCTTTGATGTCGTTGAACCTACTCTCATTAATCAGCGTTTTACTTGATCCGCTGTCTATTAAAAATTTCATTTCACATCCCTCTACTTTCACAGGTATCACCCACGTGGGATGACACTGTAGTGGTGCTACTGAGATAATCGGTATCCGTGTGGCTTTAGCCTTGCCTGAACTATTTTCTGTATTTATCGGTATTTTAATCCCTACGTGTTTTCCTGTATCCTCGCCTTCTTCTATCTCGCCCTTCTGAGAGAGTGTGAAACCAGTAGATCGTGGTGTAGCTCCCTCAGTCGGCTTACTATGGACCAGGCTACCGACTCTTTTCCTAGCCCGTCCTAGTTTAACGGTTGCTGACTCCTCTCGGCAACTCCTGTCCGTTGTGCGCGATTATCTGAAATATTGCCGCCTTGCAATCGTCGTGGGCAATCTCTCTGCATGTGTCCCGTTCTCCTGCAATAATAACATTCCATTTCAGCTATTCTTGGTCTATTCGGTGGAGGCCTTGCCATTCTGCTGAATGGTGCATTCGGCATACTCTCTCCCGACCTTTGACCTCGGCCTCCAGCTTCTGCTGTATGTTGCTGCCCTTGACCTTCAGCGTCCTTCATGATCCTACCCATGTCCTGTCTCAGGCCTCGCACCTCTTCCCGTAGACTCGACACTGGATCCTCTTGTTGCATCACAGCTTGTACATGAGTGCCTCCACCTGGTGGCGGTTTTCTACGATGTACTGTTTCTCTTGTAACGGCCTCATACTGTGCTACCCGAGTTATAGCCTCGTCTAGCGTGCGTGGTCCTTGCAAGAGTGCGTAGCATTGTATTTCTACATCTCCTATTCCTTCCAGGTATTTATCTATCAAGATCTGCTCCGTCTGATGACCTATCATGCCAGGGT
>NW_014579612.1:18045-29522 GCF_000485595.1 Priapulus caudatus
CACGCTGTGCATTCGTTGTCAACTCGCTAGCTTCTCCCAAATCCTGACAAAAGTTGGGCGCACAACGACGCACTGATCAATTTTCCATTTTTTGATTAATTTTCAGTGCGCGGGCCGTGCGTCGTGTATGTGTGACTGGGCCTTTACGTTCGTCCTCTCCTCGCGTAGACCTAGGCAGTCTCCAAGGTGTCTCCCTCTCCTCCACGCCTGTCTCTACCTAACCTGTGCTTCTTCCCTATCTCTCTGACGCTTTCTCGCTCCCTCTCTTCTTCGTCTTCCTCTCCTTCGTCTTCTTCTTCTCCTTCTTCTTCTTCTTCTTCCTAGACCTGAAAATAATGCTTGCTTCTGCTCGGTGTCGTCTTCTTCTTCTTCTTCTTCTTCTTCTTCTTCTTCTTCTTCCTACCTAGACCTGAAAAGTAACGCTAACGCTGCTCGGTTCGGTGCACCTTATATACCTAGCTGGCACGCGGATTTCGTTCGCTGGTGCAATCGCTTTCACCTGATGATGCAACCCGTGCCTGATACGATTATTATTGCACCATCCGATGACGCAACCCGTGGCTGGTACGGATTGTTGCATCCTCTTATGCAACCCCTTTCTGAGTAAATATTCCGCTCTTCGACAACTTAGACTCTTTATTCTATTCAAATCCCCTCATATATTATGCTGACCAATAATACCTAACCGCGCAGATTATTATATTCTATTTATCGCGTTATCGCTTTTCGCGTAAACACTCCTTGTTTTCCCCGACAGGCAGCAGCAGCAGCAGTGATAGCATGATCCAAGATGCCTGCGCCCATGGACGTGCGTGTTGACATTATATTTATGTGCAGTCTATATCTTATCCTCTCTTTAGTAAATATATGGCTATACTCCATCTATACCGCGAGTTCAATCTATCCATCCTGATCTAGTCTACTGCTCCTGTAAGTTACACACCCCCGAAATCTCCACATTAATTCCTTCCCCCAGAAGACGTCTTAATTACGTTAAGACATCCGTCCGTAGACGTTACAGCCTTCCCACCCGCTGGCCGTGCATTGCATGACCCGCAAACCATTTTGCTTTCTTTTTAGCTCATCTGACATAGTCAGATGCAGCTTGTAGAATCGCATGATCGTCCGTGTGCGTCCGTCGCGTCCGTCCGGTCCGTGCCGTCAGACAGTTGGGCAGCAAATCTTCAACCGCTCGACGTGGTACGGTTCCACGGATCATTCGGCACACTTGGGGGGGGATCGTCAAAACGAGTTGGATGTCGAAGCTTGGGGTCAAAGGGCAGGAAGGTCAGAGGTGGTAAAAGGACAGGGGGAACAGGTTCGACTCGCGTTTAAGCGTTTAAGGTTGATAGGGAGAATGCAGAATTGCTGGCGCACAATCTAAAGCGGGCTCCCGAGCCTAGGTCGTGAATGGTCGTGGNGGCGACCATAGGGCAGTGGCTATTCTTGCTTTGCTAATGTGCTGGCTATATCTTCCTCTTTCTAGTAAGATATAGTGGCTATTCGCATCCTATACTGTGAGTTCAATCTATCCATCCTGGATCTGGTTACTGCTGCCTGTGAGTTTACAGCACCCCCGAAATCTCCACATCAGTTTCCGCTGTGCACAGTGTAAAATTTGAAGAGGCCAACCGAAATTTCATAAGCAACCGCCAACCGCCATGTTTTGCATTTGCGCATGTATTTGCTGGCGGCTGGCGCTGAATGCAGTTTGGGGGGTTATTGAATAGACTGGTACACGTTGCTTCACCTGCTACACACTGCAGTTCGCGTTACTAAGCACGCGGTGTGAAACTGTCGAGGAAAAAAAAAAAAAGCGTACGAGGCCAGGGCCGTAGCGCGAGTTATAGCGGTTATCGCCGGCCATACCCGTGCTGCAGCAGATGACCGAGGCTTATAGGCATATAGAAGCTGGTACCCGTCAACAACGTTCGACATGCTAACCTAGATGAGTGTAGTGAAGGATATATGCCGAAGTGAAGGTGGCGAACGGGTACATGAGTCTAGCTATCGCATATAGCCCTCGTTGCGGCCATCTATCGCACGCCATATGTACTAAGCTGATGTACACTCATGTAGCAGTACAGTCCATGTGAACAAAAAAAGTGAAAGTGGCGTTTTTTACGCGGGACAACAACCAGCGCGCCGACTAGGCCACAAAATTTTGTTACGAGCATTTCTAGGGCAAATGTCTAGCTAGCGTGGTAGTGAAACCGTCGTGGAATCGCCAGAACTGCTGAACGCTTATACGGCTTTCGTGTATACGCCAAAGGGCGCTGGGTAAGGTGTTGGAAAAAGTGCAGAACAGATTGTGTTAGTCTGCGCTACGCGGCGTTTTTTTCCAACCGCTATTGCGCGGTTCGCGGGCTGCCGAGATTCGTCCCAGAGGAAGAGACCGGATACTAGAGAGGCGATGCGGCAAAAGAGGCGTTCATCGGCTGACCCGCCGGCGCGCGGATGTTTGCGCGCAGTCCGCGGCGAGGCGCACGCAGACGCGCAAAGAACGTGGCTATGAAAGTGATGAGGCGCTGGTAGCTATGGCATCCGTTTCGCCAAATCCATGGGCCGGCGCACGATGGCATAGGGGGTAGTTTGTTGTTGTTGCTGGGCATTGGGGGATGAATGGGGATGGTGTGTCTGGGGGAGGGTATGTGCGGTGCCGTTTCTAGAGGGGGAAGGAGGGGGAGGAGCGGGTTTCTGTGTCGCTGTGTGTGGCGTGTGTGTGCGTGTGCGTGTGCTTTATGCGTGTGCGTGTGCGTGTGAAGTGTGTGCACTTGTGTGTGCGTGCGCGGTGTGCGTGCGTGTGCGGCGTGCGTGTTTGATGTGTCTTGTGTGTGCGTGTGTGTGCGTGTGCGTGTGCGTATCGTGGCGTGTGTGCATGTAGATGTGTCACCTGTGTGCGTAGTGTGTGTGCGTGTGGCGTGCGTCCTTTTGTGTGTGTGTGTCAAAATTCTCCTGGGAAAACAAGGAGTGAATAACGATAACGCGATAAATAGAATATAATAATCAACGCGGTTATGTACTAGTGGTCAACTTAATATATGAGGAGATTTGAACAGAATGAATAGTCTAAGGGCGAAGAGGGGAATATTTACTTAGAACGAACCGAGGCGCACCGAACCGAGCAGCGTGAGCGTTATTTTTCAGGTTAGGTTTAGGAAGAAGAAGAAGAGAAAGAGGAAGAGAGCGTTATTTTGCAGGTTAGGTTGAGGTAGGAAGAAGAAGAGAAAGAAGGAGAAGACCAGAGCGTTATTTTTCAGGTCTAGGTAGGAAGAAGAAGAAGAAGAGGACGAAGAGAAAGAGGGAGAAAGCATTTTAGGTATCGAGGAGCGAGATAACGGAGGGACGAGAAGCACGGGTTTCCAGGAAAGAAAGAAGATTACAGGGAAAATGAGGGCTCAGCCGGGATCTTTCACTACAGGTGGAGAATAACGGGATTTCAGCTAGGTAGAGTCAGGAGCGACTACGAGGGAGACACCCGTGGAGGCTGCCTAGGTCTACGCGAAGCAAGGACGAACGTGAGAGAGGAAGACGAAGCCGGCGACGCGTTAATGCTGTAATATTAGACAAGATAGATATAGGATCCGCTGCGTGTACGAATGCAGGAAAATTCTTTGTAAACTAGTAGGAAAAAATAAAACTATAACCGTACAGTTAACCGAATCCAACTGTGTTCTGTTCCACTGGTACTACCTGTTATTTGCTACGGGCATCACCGTCCTGCCTAATATACCGGCAAGAGCGAACACAAAATCCAAACAACTAGGACACGCGTTAACTATATAACGCCTGTCGTACCGTAGTCGCTACCCCTAGGGCCACTACACTGAGGTATTATTTTTAATAACAACGCTGGAATACTATAAGATGAAGGTTATATTTAATACAAAACAAGGCAGAAATACTTAGATGATTATTTTATTTGAGATATACGTAATTGTTCGGCAGTTTTTGTAGAGGTACAAGATTTTCCAATGGATGGATGTCAGGCTATATATTGACGTTAGTGACACAGCCTGGTCGGGTTATAGTAGTAGTAGCTCTAGTACTATATAGTAGTAACTAGTAGTAGTCTAGCAGTAGTAGTAGTAGTAACTAGTAGTAGTAGTAGTAGTAGTAGTAGTAGTAGTAGTACTAGTAGTAGTAGTAGTGCTAGTACTTATAGTAGTGTAGCCACTGTTGAATACAATTGTATCTCAACGCCCTGAGTGATAAGCTCCACAGAAACGTATTGCTAGGGGTTAGGAATATCCTCTACTGCTAGACAACAGCCCTGCTTATATAGTAAGGCAAACAATTACCTAGCTATTCCTGATACTGCATGACATACTAACAATGCAGTGGGTAGATTGGTATCGGTAGGGGTGCATTTAGTAACACCGACGCAGACCCCCAGTAATGCCCTCTAATGGGGGTGCCACCCGAATTAACCCGACCCCTGAGTCCGACATTAGTCAAAACGCAGTTATATACGTCTGCCATTTGGCGGACTACGGGTGCCCATACTGAATATAACAGGCAATAGTCACACGGAAAAGAAAATAAAGAATTTGATAGAAGATGTCCCACATTAGATGTATTAATTGTTTTATATATACAGCAAAAAGAAGCCTCTCCAGCAAATGATAGATCACCTCACTATAATAATGCTAAATGAAGTAAGGTGTATTGAAATGCCCTTAGCGGAGCCCGAGGCTTTCGCTTAAGCTGCTGTCATCGAAAATCGGAAAAATCCAAAATACTAACGCTCGTTCGTAGGCCACCCTCAAAGGATAGGCCAAACGGCAACCAACACATGCTAGGCACCCTAATTTTCTTAACAAGTGGGGGCCCGAGCCTCCTCCCGAAAACGGCAGGCGGAAGATCCCATGGGTGGGCGTAAACCAGCCGGTAATGCAATTTGAAAGAGGTAACTGGCGCGACAATCCGCGTACTAACTTCGTAATCACTATTTTAAATGAATGTTCTTTATTAAAGTAATGTGCCACACCCAGTCTGATACAATTATGTTTGCAATTTTTTTATGTTTGGAACTTATAGTGAAACGCCCCTAAGACGCTACACGGAAATGGAAACCAGCGGAAATCAAATAGCTTCGCTCTCGCCCCCGCCATCTGTAGCCACCCCAGTCTAAGTCGCTGAGGTCTTCCCTCCCCACTCCCACAATGTCCTAGCGCCATGTGTCCCCCGCTAAATGAACATTCCGACTGTTCGCAGTGGCAGCTATGGATGCGTGCGCCCGGCCCGCTATAGATTTCGGCCCCGCAACAGGAAGGCCAATAGATGGCCAGCGTTGCCCATACTGGGTCGGTAGACGCTGCCGCCGGTCAGCCGTGCGCTTGCCTTGCGAAACTGCGCGCGAGATTTCCGCTCAGGCGTTTAGGATCAACAACACACTCTCTTTCACGGCAGCAGCACTTCTTCATTGTGTCCCGTCTCATCCTGCATGTCCTGTGATAGGAGATATGACCGCATTTATTATATTATTATTAATGAAGCTATCTATTAATGTTTTGTAGTAGCAGTAGTAGTAGGAGTAGTTAAAGTAGTAGGTAGTAGTCCAGCAGTAGGCAGTAGGCAAGTATTGGCATTAGCTTTTGTTTGACGAAAATTCCTCCGCTACAAGTATCACCTTTAGCCTTGATAAGATGTCTAGCATAGGAATGCCCTGCATAATGAAAGATTCTATCCAATAAGGTGCACGCATCGCGCGTGGTTGATGAATAGGGAAAATGACGCAGAATACCACGCGCTTCCTCACACCAACGTCAAACCGACTTGTATTTGAGAAACGTAACATTAAGTGTAAAAGCGGCGTTTTACACCTACAATTCGTTTGTCAGCCACGGGTCAGACGCCCCCTGCCTTTTCATGCAAATCCCCGAAGCGCAACAACCACGATAGATCACACCCCGGCAATGTCCGTTGCCGCGTGCTTCTGTCGGCCCATGATAAGGAACTAAATATAACCCATATATAACCAAAATTTTACCAGTATATACTAGTCCCTATATATACATTTTATTATAGCTCCTTGCAATGATACGCCCGTTCTGGCACAATTCGACCAAAGGATATCAGTGTAGCTACCCTGAACACACACTTAATTCAAATCAGGTGTGTGAGAAGACCGAACAGCCATTTTAGCTATTCCACCAGAATGGAAATAACTAATCAGCAGGGCCTACCACCCTATATGACTAGGATGGCGACATAGGAATGGAACTAGAGGTTATTCTCCTGTTTGCACTCCCCCTGATTAACTCCCAACACCAATATCTTGTTATACTTAAACATCTTGTTATATTATCTCTCTTGGAGGCACTAAGTCCCGATAAGAGTATAGGATAAGCAAATAACCGTAGCGTACGTTACAGAAACCATGCTATAGCATCAGAAAAAATGCCAATATCCCATGTAAGGTTCAGCTGCATTGAATCAAACCCCTGGATTTAAAACTGGTTAAAAATAAGATAAAATCGGTCTACTTTGGATTTTAGCTGGCTTTTATGTACGGTAACTTTACCAAACGAGTGTTCTAAACTCAATAGGAGGAGGGGTGGTGCCTAACTCTTCAATATTCCGGTGGCGAGAACCCAGCTTGGTTGTGTGATGCATGCACGTACGTAACCGCCATACGACCCGACACGCTCTACGAGCACACACACAACACACACCACACCACAATCACACACACACAACAACACACCACACATCAATCCACACATCACCACACACGCACGACACAGACACACCAACCACACACACCCCACACATCACACACACGATGCGGCTCACATCACACACACACGCGCGCGTCTGCGCGCGCGCACGATTTACGCGCACGTAAAAAACCCGTTGTGTATGTCGATATTTTTCATCTCATGCCTGAATGCAACACAGAGCACACGCATACCAGGTCCTGTTGATTATAAACCATGTACGCACGAAATCAACTCGATATATATATAGGCACAAGTGTTGTATGGTACATTGTAATTAACCAGGAGCGCTCAAGCCAGGCGAGGCAGTGGAACTAATTGGCCTGTGTTCAGGCCTGGTGGCTCGTTGTTGTTTTGGTAATGACGAGGGATGTACGGCACTATAATATATGCATAGCCTCCTCCTAGCCCTGCAAGGTCCGGTCGATATTCACGAAGAACCGGTCGGATACAAATGTCGCCGAGCGATTTTGGAAATCATATAAATAGAGACGCTCGGGCAGACAGGAGGGTTACCTACCCAGGAGAGGTTACCTACCCACGATGTAGAGAAATTGAGACGACGGGACCTAGGCACGGTCACCCACCTAGGTTGCCGTACGTATGTATATATTTTGTATGTGTTCGAGTTTACTAATAAAGTCCTCGTTCAACAAGCATCTGCGACTACGTGTACTCTCTACTGGTTATCACACGTCTACGCTGCTACGCTACGCTGTCGACGCTAGTCACGCTACAGAACTACGCGGAGATCGTCAACCCTTTCGCAGTACAACACAAGTATATATAGACACGCATAATCATACATAACTAACATACATACATACGCATAATAAACATGCGCTGTGGACATGAATAGTTAGTTAGTGAAAAACGATTGCACGCGGAAACACACTGGGGAGCAATCAGAACCCATCCATGAACTTACCGGCGGAAGATTGTGTCAGCCAATCACTAGTTCGATTAGTTTATCGATCGGTAGATGGCTAGCCAGAGGAGGGGCAGCAGCAGAGACAGCGGCAGAAAGACACGTAACGAATTAAAAGGGAAGAGCGATAGGTAGAGACCGACGGACAGGCAGAGAGAGGCACGCACGCACGCACACACACATGCATAGCGAGAAGAGAGAGGGGAGGCATGGGGAGAGAGAGAGAGAGAGGGAGAGAGAAAATGAGAAAGAGGGAAAGAGCGAGTGAGAGAGAGGGAAAAGAGCGAGCGAGTGAGCGAGAGAAAGAGAGAGAGAGAGAGAGAGAGAGAGAGAGAGAGAGAGAGAGAGAGAGAGAGCGCGGGCGAGAGGGAAAAGGAAAGGGAGAGAGAGAGTGATAGAGCAAAAGAGAGGCAAAGAAAAAGAGAGAGAGAGAGTGCGCGCGAGAGAGAGAAAGAGAGAGACCTACAGCGAGAGAAAAGAGAGAGAAAGAGAGAGAGATCAGAGAGCGCGGCGCGAGAGAAAGAGAGAGACCTCCAGCGAGAGAGAGAGAGAGAGCGCGCGCGCGAGAGAGTAACAGAGAGAGAGAGAGAGCGAGAGAGAAAGAAGGAGAGAGAGAGAGGGGCAGAGAGCGAGAGCGAGAGAGAGAGAGAGAGGGGCAGAGAGCGAGAGCGGGGAGAGAGAGAGAGAGAGGGAGGGAGGGACAGAGAGCGAGAGGGAGAGAGAGAGAGAGGGGGGAAGCGACAACAGGAACAGCAGGCGCACGAGCGCACACGCGCACACTCCCTCCCTCCCTCCCTCCCCTTCTCCCCCTCCCTCACGCACCGCGGCGAGCACTCAGCGACACATCAGCAGCAGCTCCCGCGCCGACACGTCGTCACCCTCCCGCACCGCTCCGTCGCGCCGCCACCGACAATGACGACGTCGCCGAGCGTCTTCCACGCGCTACTCGTCGGCACGGCGACGGCGCTGCTCGTGCCCAACCTACCCGACTACCGGCTCGTCGTACCCGGCGACGTCTACCTCGGCGCCATCATCTCCATGTCGCAGTACGATGCGACCGACTTCTGCGGCGTCGGCAACAACAACTTCAACTTCCAGTTCGTCTGGGCGTTCCTGTTCGCCGTCGAGCAGATTAACGCCGATCCGGAGCTGCTTCCGAACGTGACGCTCGGCGCCTACCTACTCGACGGATGCACGAAGGATTCGACGGCACTGGCGCAGGTGTGGTCTTATAATGACAGGGGTGGTGTTTATCGCAGATAGTGTCTCATCATCGCAGGTGTAGGTCTTAGCTCAGGTATAGTGTTGTCACAGATATGATTTTATCACAGGTATGGTTTTATCACAGGTGTAGGTCTTATCACAGGTATGGTTCTCTCATAGGTATAGCCATATCAGAGGTATAGTCCTATCAGTGGCATAGTCTTGGCTCAGGTGTAGCCTTAGCTACGGTGTATATTATATAAGCAGGTATAGTCTTAACTCTGGTGTAAACTTAGCACAGGTAAGGTCTTATCACAGATGTAGTCTTATCACATATGTAGTCTTAGCATAGGTTTAGTCTTAGCACAGATATATATTATATACACAGCTAGGTACGCACACACGCCCGACAAACAGGTATAATTTTATGTTACTGAATACGTCGCACAGATGTGCGCATCCCATTTCTTTATATCGTTTCGTATGTGACGAAGCGGTAGGTATGGTGTATAGCCTAATGGTGGCCGAGAATACGAACGACTGGGCGTCTTCATTGTGCACACAATGAAGCCGGCAATTGGGTAAATATTCGAGAAAACAGGTGCGAAAACAGCTGTGTAAATAGTTAAGGGAACATTGGAGTAGAACATGAAATAGTAGAAAACGGTTGAGTATACAGACTAGTAAAAAAAAGTTTGCGAGTTATTTAGCAAATATAAGAAGAAAGTGTCACGGTTATATCAAATATTATGTAACATAAGTTAATAATATAATTTAAGTAAATAAAAACTCAAGTTAATATAATACATTAAATGAGTTAGTAAATAGTCGAGTAAAGAGTATACACAACAATTAAGTAAACATGGTTCAGCTTCGCCGTGTCTCTGTGACTCAATAACTATCACCGCTGAACCTTTCTGCGATTAATACACTAACAGATCAACTAATAATAAACAGCAGTAATCATCACGACATCACGCTTGTCACATACTCATTCGTCACGATGGTAAAGCTGCTATTACCCCGGGGCAACGTCCCTGTCTGTTAAACATACACTCTGCGTTTTAGGCGTACTAAACTATTTGTAGATCTCTGCGGCTTTAGTCGTTAGATTTGTTTTGCTTTTACTTTTCTATATTCATATACTTTCATTCGCGTTTTTATGCTTTTACGCTTGTATTCTGGGCATATACAGTTCCGTTTCGTTATCTACTTATATATATAACTTTAATTCTTATTTACTAGTATAATAGTGGAAGGAGCCCGAAGTGTCGGTTTTACGTTATCTCCTCCGAAACCGTGCCGCGTGTCTCGCAGCGAATCGAGCTGGGGCCCGCCTTCTGGGCGTCGCGACTCAGATTCCGCTACCGTTAGAGCGCAATGTTTTACCAATCGTAAACTGACCTTTTTGAGGCAAGTTTCTAAAAAGTTATGTGCCCGATAGAAACTTCGGCATTCATACGAAACGACCGCAAATACCAACTTTTTAAGATTCGCAATCCGCATGCGCAGTCCAAGCAGGTGGGTGTTGCCGGCCCGCCCGCCACCAGCCGAGTAGGCGTGAATCACCCTTCCGTAATGATGAAGCCTGCCCTCTCATGAAACGCAGCACCAACCCCGCACCCCCAAACTTCTACACACACCTCGCCAAATTCGCGCCATCGCCGCCGTCGCAACCCTCAGCCCCAGCCATCAATCGAGTCCACCCCCCTCACCAAGATTACGGCGTGGCGAAGCCGCTTGAAGGTAAGTCTAGATTTCATGCTTTTCAACCTGTCATAATTTTTCTCTAACATGACTGTTACTTGATTTCTGGTAATTCTCCTGTACATCCAGCATTTTGTCAGTCAAACACCTATGCCACACAGTGCCATGTTCATAAAAATACTCATCAAAATAATGTACAGCTATACGCCAGGGATAGAAACTAGATCCGCATCCCTTCACACTAATTATCAAACGCCCTCATAGGATAAAACGATAGGACGAGGGAAGCTACCGGTTTGTCGTTGCATTACTTTCGTTCTCCCTCCAAGGCGCCCACACGGCATCGCTTCGGCCATTTAGACATGAAAACAATCGTGTCGCCCGTACATCAATCGGGTCACCGCTGCTGCCATGACGGTAACGTACGCACTAGCGGCAGGCGGCGGTACCGCTAGCTATGCTGTAACCCCCGCTTTGATTTGCTTGTCAGTCTACTGGTCGAGGTACTCGTTCAAGGTATAATTTCATTTTTTACATTCTTATCCCCCCCAAGTTTTTTCTCATCGAATTTCACGTTTTTTTTTCCCAACCAAAAATTGACGGGCCTGCGACTGGTTCAAATCCTCGCCGATGTTCCGCGGATTCCGGCCGACTAATTTCAGTCCGCGGAGTCAGTATGTGAGGTGTCCGTGTGTGGATGCGTGTGGGATACGCGGTGGGCGGGGTGGTTGGGGGGGGCGTGGGCGGGTGTGGTCGTGGTACTGTGTGTGCGCGCGGCCGCGTGGTGTGTAAATGTGTATGTGTGTGCGTGGGTGCGCGGTCGTGATTTGGCTGGCGTGAGCCGCCATGGCCGTATGTGAGTGAAGTGCGGTGTGCTGCGTGGCGTCGCGGCGACGGTGTGTGGCCAGATATATTTG
>NW_014579613.1:0-1044 GCF_000485595.1 Priapulus caudatus
TCCCATCTCCTCTCTCATCACTCTTGTTCTCTGCCGTGCCTCAACTCTCTCTCTCTCGCTCCATCCATACCTCTCCTCCCATCTCCTCTCTCATCACTCTTGTTCTCTGCCGTGCCTCAACTCTCTCACTCCCTCGCTCTCTAGGCATTCATCAGTGTGCCATCCATACGGCCACTTATTCCCATTGAAACTCTTATTACCCCCCACACGTAACTACGCGCTGCCTATTTGCTTTGCTGACTCCTGTCCCCATGAATGAATAATATATTATCTAATTACTTCCTGGGCAAGAGATATAAGGTCCCCTCTGGCCACGACTGGCGCCGAGTTAGACTGGAACCGCACACGTCTGACTGCCGAGGTGAAACCCGGTGAGAAACAAACGAACCCAGTCTCAAATCTCAAGAAGAAGATATCATTAATATCTAGAGGCAGTCTTCGGCACACGCAACACAGCACACGGGCGAACGCACGCACGCCTCCTGTAACTGCCTATAGCAATGTATCGCAGACATCTGCTGAGCACTATAACACCAGTAGCCTCCTCCTGTATGCACGCAACCTCCCTGTATGCACGCACGTATAGTATGCATGCGTGCGTCCGTATGTATGTATGTATGTATCATTATGTATGTATGTATGTACGCATGTATTAGTACCCACGCATGTATAGTATGCGCGCAAATATAGTATGCATGCGTGCGTGCGTGCGTGCATTCAATTTCATCAGGAGCTAATTGTCATTATTAGCTCCTGATTTCATGTATGCACTCAGCCTTCCTGTATGCACGCACGTATAGTATGCATGTGTGCGTGCGTGCATTCAAGTATGCACGCAGCCTTCCTGTATGCACGCACGTATAGTATGCATGCGTGCGTGCGTGCATTCAAGTATGCACGCAGCCTTCCTGTATGCACGCACGTATAGTATGCATGCGTGCGTGCGTGCATTCAAGTATGCACGCAGCCTTCCTGTATGCACGCACGTATAGTATGCATGCGTGCGTGCGTGCATTCAAGTATGCACGCAGCCTTCCTGTATGC
>NW_014579613.1:1499-3587 GCF_000485595.1 Priapulus caudatus
GCACGTAACGTGGAGGCAGTACGGACAGGGTGCAGGCACGTAACGTGGGGGCAGTACGGACAGGGTGCAGGCACGTAACGTGGGGGCAGTACGGACAGGGGGAGGGGCAGTAAGCGTGGAGGTAGGTAGGTAACGTTTGGTAGTACATAACGTGGGGGTAGTAAGTGTGGGGTAGGGTAGGGAAGTCAGTGATCGGGCACGTTATGGTGGGGTAGGGTAGGGTGGTGTGGGGTGGGGTAAAGGGTCAGTGATAGTAGCAAGGGTGGGGTAGGGTAGGGAAGTCAGTGATAGTAGTAAGGGTGGCGCTGGGCATGTTATGGTGACGTGGTGTGGGGTAAGGGGGTCAGTGACAGCAGTGAGGGCGTGGCAGGGTCATGGGGATTGGGTCAGTAACGGTAGTGAAAGCCAAGCCAGGCGAGCCCAACATGCACACGCCACATTTTCGGCCGGCAGTAGAAAAACTCGGAAGTGCCCACGTGCGTGCGTATGTGCGCGCGGATTCAGTAGCAGCATAAACAGCAGCAGCAGCATAAGCAGGAGCAGTAGCAGCACCGGCAGCAGCAGTAGTAGCAGCACCGGCAGCAACAGCAGCACCAGCAGCAGCAGCACCACCACCACCACCAGCAGTAGCAGCAGCAGCAGCAGCAGCAGGAGCAGCAGCAGTAGCAGCAATAGCAGTCGCAGTAGCAGCAGCTGCCCCCCCCCCCCCGGTGTGCGCGGCTGTAAAACAACAGGCGGTGGTGCGAGGAAGAAGACAGCACACGTGGAAACGGGCGCCCCCTGCTGCTACGGCACAGACGTCGTGCAGAAAAAACCGTATGCTGCCGACAGAACTTGGATTACTGAAGCTGCATGTTGTTGTTCTGCTGTGGCTGGTCTGCAATTAACTCACTTCGAGCTGCGACTCTACATCTTCCCACATTTTCTATCCTGCCATCATTGCTTCTCTCTCGCTCTCTCTATCTATCTTCCTATCTCTATCTCTCCTTCCCCCCTTCTCTCATCAATCTTTTTCGCACCCTCTCCCTCCCCTCTCCTCTCTCATCACTCTTGTTCTCTTCTTCCGCTTTCTCGCTCTCCCTCATATCTATTCTCCTACCTCTAAATCTGCTCCTTCTCCGTTCCTTCCCCGCCTTCTGCGTCATTCAATCTTTTTCAATGCCCTGCAGCTCCTCTCCTCCTCTACACCTGCGTTCAATGCCTCTCTCATCTGCACTGGCTGCTCTGGTCCGGTTCTTGTGACCCATTCTATCGTTCTCTGGCCGTGCGCTATGCCAACTCTCTCTCTTCTCCAAGCTCCCCATCCACTGCCAATGCCCCTCTCTCTCCTCTCATCTCCTCTCCTCAGCCATTCTGCCTTGCTTCTGCTGCCGTCGCTCTGCAACGTCTCTCTCTCTGTCGCTCCATCCATAACTTCCTCCGCATCTCCTCTCTCATCACTCTTGGTTCTCTGGCCGTGCCCTCATCTCTCTCACTCCATTTCGCTCCTCTGAGCATCCATGCGCAGTGTGGCTCAATCCATTCGCCCACTTATTCCAATTGGAAAACTTCTATTCACCACCCGCACACGTAACTACGCGCTTGCCTAATTGCTCTGCTGACATCCTGTCCGCCATAGAAGTGAAAATAATATATTATCGTAACTTACTTCCTGGGCAAGAGATATACAGGTCCCTGTGGCCACGGACTGGCGCCGAGTTTAGACTGGGAACGCTGCACTACTGTCTGATCTGCCGAGCGTGAAGACCGGTGAGAAACAAACGAACCCAGATCTCTAAATCTCAAGAAGAAGAATATGATCCATTAATGAACTAGAGGCTAGTCTCGGCACACCGCAACACCGCACTGCCGGTGGTCGAACGACACGGCCCATAGCCTCCTAACTGCCTAATTAGCAAATGTAATCATCTTGACACGGTTGAGCCACGCTATAACACAAGTAAGCCTCCTTTATGTCACGCAACCTCCCGCTGTATGCACGCAGCAGCTATCGTATGGCAATGCGTGCGTGAGGCGTGCGTACTAGGCGTACTATGTATGTCATGTATGTTATGTATGTAGTACGCATGTATTTAGTACCGCGATGGC
>NW_014579613.1:3612-6783 GCF_000485595.1 Priapulus caudatus
GCCGTGCTCTTCAACTCTTCTCTCTCTTGCTCATTCCATCCCTTCTCCTCCTCTCCTCTCTTCAATCACTCTTTTCTCTGCCTGTTGCTCAACTCTCTCTCTCTCGCTCTCATCCATTACCTCTCCTCCCATTCTCCTCTCTCAATCACTCTTGTTCTCTTGCCGTGCCTCAACTCTTTTCCTAACTTCCCTCGCTCTCAGGCTTCATCAGGTGTGCCATCCATACTCGGCCCACATTATTCCCATTTGAAACTCTTATTATCCCCCCACACGTAACTACGCGTTGCTATTTGCTTTGCTGACTCCTGTCCCCCATGAATAGAATAATATATGTATCTTAATTACTTCCTGGGCAAGAGATATAAGGTCCGCCTCTGGCCACGGACTGCGGCGCCTGAGTTAGACTGGAACCGCACATTCTGACTGCCGGAGTGTGAAACCGGTGAGCTAAACAAACGAACCCAGTCTCAAATACTCAAAGAAGCAAGATATCATTTAATATCTTAGAGGCAGATCTTCGCACACGCAACACAGCAACAGGTCTGCGATACGCACGGCACGTCTCCTGTAAACTGCCTTATATAGCCAATGGTATCGCACACATTCTGCTGAGCACTGATAACACCAGTAGCCTCTCCCTGTACGTGGCACGCAATCCTCCCTGTTTATGCACGCACGTATATGTATGCATGCGTGCGTCCGTATGATGTATCGTATCTGTATCATTTTATGTATTGTATTTGTTTATTGTACGCATGTAGTTAGGTACCACGCATGTTGTTATTAGTATTTCGCGCGCAAAACTATTAGTATGCTATCTCTCGTGCGTGCATTCAATTTCATCAGGAGCTAATAATGACAAATGACAAAAAAAACCTTAAAATTTAGCACTGTGCATGCATGTATAGTATGCAACTATGCATGCATGTTATTAGTATTGGAACTATGTATGCATGTATATTATGCGTGTGCCTACACGGCAACCAGGCGCCGGCCGGCGGACGGGCACGGCAGGCACTACATCAATTGCTACATCACACAGGCAGATGCCGCGGCGATTCTGGCAATTACTCTGCGTATTCTGGCCGGCCAGGTAATAATATTTTACGGCGGCCCCGGCTTATAATTGGTAAGATCGCCGAGCTGCTCCCGTTCGTTTCGTCACTGATCCGGGTTGGGTGAATGGACACGGCCAGTATTGGGGACTGTCGACAGTCCACATTATTAGTTACATTAATATAGCTTACATATATTATGCCTGCCTGCCTGCCTGCCTGGCGTGCTGCCTATCGTTTTTTGTGAGGGTCCATTGCGTGCTGTGCTTGCGTGTGTTGCGTCGCGTGTCATGGCTTTATAGTGCTTATTCTGACAGTTCGTGTATCGTCTAGGGATTTTTCGTTTACCGTAACTATAACGGTAAATTTGATTTTTATTACATTAAAACTCGATTTAGTAATAACTTCTTAAGGCCAGGGCAGTAATAAAGATGAGTTCGGTTTTCCTTTATGTGGCCATTTCAATGTTATGTATACATAGTATGCGTGCATGTATAGTTGGTGTTGCTTGCGTTATGTATGTATGCATAGTGGGAACATGCGAGTTTCATGATCCTATTCATGCGAGTGTAATAACATTGTTTATTTAGTACTGAGTTTACGTACGTATGGTATTTAATAATTGCGCTCTAGTGTTTTTTTGTGAATTTTGTTAAGATGGCGGTGCATGTTATAGCGTATGTTTATTTGCCGCGCGCTATGTGGGAGCGGTCCTGCTCCCGCTCCTCGCACTGCCATGGTGTACTTCATAACGATCGTTTCCCCGAAGCACGCACGTATAGTATGCATGCGTGCGTGCGTGCATTCAAGTATGCACGCAGCCTTCCTGTATGCACGCACGTATAGTATGCATGCGTGCGTGCGTGCATTCAAGTATGCACGCAGCCTTCCTGTATGCACGCACGTATAGTATGCATGCGTGCGTGCGTGCATTCAAGTATGCACGCAGCCTTCCTGTATGCACGCACGTATAGTATGCATGCAGTGCTCAATTTTAAGTCGTCTGGTCGTCCGTGACGACTGGATTTTCTCTCATGCAACTACAAATTGCTTCCGTGGTTGTCCGGTGTCCAACCTCTAAATTAATTTTTTTTTTTTTTTTCAATTTTTGCCCATCTGTGACTTGACAACAGTGTTATTGTAAATGTTATGGAATAAATTTCATGCAACTTTTAATTACTATTATTATACGTCATTGATCCCAACATCATTTACCACATTACCAATATTTTATTATCTTCATATGATGAGTGAAACAATGCGAATGGCCATGTCTGCTGTCACTGCAATACGTACAAAATTACATGCTTAGGCCTTTTGCTTTACAACACTGAGCATCACGTGAGCAGGGCGCATGCAGCACATGTTTAAATAATATCCGGACAACCAAAACTCTTGAGGGACAACCATCTGCTACTCTCTTGGTTGTCCTCCGGACAACCAAAAAAAAAACCTTAAAATTTAGCACTATGCATGCATGTATAGTATGCAACTATGTATGCATGTATATATGCGTGTGCCTACACGGCAACCAGGCCCCGGCGGCGGCAGGCAGGCACTAATCAATGCTACACACACAGGCAGATGCCGCGGCGATTCTGGCAATTACTCTGGTATTCTGGCACGGCCAGGTAATAAATATTTTACGGCCGGCCCCGGCATAATGGAATGTCGCCGAGGCGCTCCCGTCGTTCGTCACTGACCGGTGGGTGAATGGACACGGCCAGTAGGGACTGCGACAGTCCACATATAGTACATATATAGTTACATATAGTATGCCTGCCTGCCTGCCTGCCTGCGTGCGTGCGTGCGTGCGTGCGTGCGTGCGTGCGTGCGTGCGTGTGCGTCGCCTTGCGTTGCGTACTGTCACGTACTGTGATCATCACGTATACATACAAGTGTATAGATATAGTAATCGTTCGCGATGTATAGTGGTGTGCTTGCGTAAGATATGATGCCATTCACTGCATGTATGTATGTATGTGATGGTATTTAGCTAGTATGTTACGTATGTTATGTATATGGATTGCCGGATGTATAATAATATGGCGTCGCAATGTATAGGTATGTATGGCGCGCGTATAGGGAGCGTCACCTGCAACGCCCCTCCCATCCG
>NW_014579613.1:7104-7962 GCF_000485595.1 Priapulus caudatus
CAATCTGTTTCGCACCCTCTCCCTCCCCTCTCCTCTCTCATCACTCTTGTTCTCTGCCGTGCCTCAACTCTCTCTCTCTCGCTCCATCCATCCCTCTCCTCCCCTCTCCTCTCTCATCACTCTTGTTCTCTGCCGTGCCTCAACTCTCTCTCTCTCGCTCCATCCATCCCTCTCCTCCCCTCTCCTCTCTCATCACTCTTGTTCTCTGCCGTGCCTCAACTCTCTCTCTCTCGCTCCATCCATCCCTCTCCTCCCCTCTCCTCTCTCATCACTCTTGTTCTCTGCCGTGCCTCAACTCTCTCTCTCTCGCTCCATCCATCCCTCTCCTCCCCTCTCCTCTCTCATCACTCTTGTTCTCTGCCGTGCCTCAACTCTCTCTCTCTCGCTCCATCCATACCTCTCCTCCCCTCTCCTCTCTCATCACTCTTGTTCTCTGCCGTGCCTCAACTCTCTCTCTCTCGCTCCATCCATCCCTCTCCTCCCCTCTCCTCTCTCATCACTCTTGTTCTCTGCCGTGCCTCAACTCTCTCTCTCTCGCTCCATCCATACCTCTCCTCCCATCTCCTCTCTCATCACTCTTGTTCTCTGCCGTGCCTCAACTCTCTCTCTCTCGCTCCATCCATACCTCTCCTCCCATCTCCTCTCTCATCACTCTTGTTCTCTGCCGTGCCTCAACTCTCTCTCTCTCGCTCCATCCATACCTCTCCTCCCATCTCCTCTCTCATCACTCTTGTTCTCTGCCGTGCCTCAACTCTCTCTCTCTCGCTCCATCCATCCCTCTCCTCCCCTCTCCTCTCTCATCACTCTTGTTCTCTGCCGTGCCTCAACTCTCTCTCTCTCGCTCCATCCATACCTCTC
>NW_014579613.1:9332-29483 GCF_000485595.1 Priapulus caudatus
TGCGTGCCTGCCTGCCTGCGTGCGTGCGTGCGTGCGTGCGTGCGTGCGTGCGTGCGTGCTGCTTGCATGCGTACGTACGTACGTACGTACATACGTATACATACATGTATATACATAGTATGCGCGCATGTATAGTGGTGTGCTTGCGTATGTATGTATGCATTCATGCATGTATGTATGTACATGTATTTAGTACTATTTACGTACGTATGTATAGTATGCGTGCATGTATAGTATGCGTGCATGTATAGGTATGTATGCGCCGCGTATGGGGAGCGGTCCTGCATCCCACCCTCCCCCCAAGGCACCACCGCATGCACCCTCCATGCGACGACAACACACAGCGCCCGCCCGGGGGAGGAACGCATATAAAGCATTGATATTAAAAATGGTCTCGTGTCATCGGGATCGTATTAACGATCGCGGGGACGACGGGCCTATGTAAAATTAATTAGGGCAAAACTAATTAGGATTTCGGCATTGCGGGTTGGCTTGCAGCGAACGAAATACTATGTACTATACTATGCATGAGTAACAGACAGGAGAACTAATACAGCAGTGGATCGTGGAGGAGCATCAGGGTGGGAGGTCACTGGGGGTCCGTCCGTGCATAAATTAATACTCGGATAGGTCAAGTCCGTCGCTAGCGGTGAAATCATCGTGATTTATGATGCGATGTTATGATGTGATTGGAGGGTGGTCACTGGTGGCAGGCTAGGGGTGGTGGCAGGCTAGGGGAGGTGGCAGGCTAGGGGTGGTGGCAGGCTAGAGGAGGTGGCAGGCTAAAGGTTGGTGGCAGGCTAGGGGTGGTGGCAGGCTAGGGGTGGTGGCAGGCTAGGGGTGGTGGCAGGCTAGGGGAGGTGGCAGGCTAGGGGTGGTGGCAGGCTAGGGGAGGTGGCAGGTTAGGGGTTGGTCACACACTACAGCACACTGCACACTGCAGTGTGAGGGTGGTGGGAGGCTAGGGGTGGTGGCAGGCTAGGGGAGGTGGCAGGCTAAAGGTTGGTCACACACTACAGCATACTGCACACTGCAGTGTGAGGGTGGTGGGAGGCTAGGGGTGGTGGCAGGCTAGGGGTGGTGGCAGGTTAGGGGTGGTGGCAGGTTAGGGGTGGTGGCAGGTTAGGGGTGGTGGCAGGCTAAAGGTGGTGGCAGGTTAGGAGTGGTGACAGGTTAGGGGTGGTGGCAGGCTAGGGGTGGTGGCAGGTTAGGGGTGGTGGCAGGGTAGGGGTGGCCATATACAGCACACTGCACACTGCGAGTGCCGACTGGGAGCAGTGAGAGTGTGAGAGAGACCCCACCGCTGCTGCCGCTACCACTGCCTCGCCGTTCACGCAAAACTCTCCAGCAGGCTTCATGCGAGGGTGTATTATTAGACAAACACGAAAATATATAACCTAGATTCGGCCGCGATGCTGGTTTCGGCAGTCGCACCCCTCACCCCTCGGCAGCCTGCGAAATGGAAGAAGTTTAGGCTAACCCAAGAGGTTGTCCTACCTCTTGTTGCACCCTACGGCCTTATGTCCTATCGGGAGACCAAGAGGATAAAGTAAGAAGAAAAGAAGAGCTTGTCCCGATGCAGTTATTCGAGCGCGACGCCGAGTGGACGTCAGACCTCCGACATCCGCAGCATCTTCTTAACGTAACAGCTTCGTGCGTAGCCTCCGGGAAGCCCTACAGCATCCGACAGCGAGCCTAGGTTCAGCCAGATCACACGCAGACGCGTCTAGACACTGATGCCGACCGAGTCAATATCTCGTTAGGCCGGTTTTTAAATTCCAATGAAGTGCGGCCGAAAATCAATCGCCGAAGAAATTAAACCGATGTTCGGCGATGCGGGCAGAAATGAAACCGCCCCGATTTGTTCCCGGGCGGTGAAATTAATCCCATCTGTACATCCAAGTCGATGAGAAATGTTTTTTTAATTGACACGATGTCGCCGAATAGCAGTTGAAGAGTTTAGCAGATCATGCAGAGAGACCGGGATACAGTCTGTCATTTGAATTAATCAGATTGAGTAGTCCAGGTTACTGTTGAATCCCTACCTTCAACCAGTAATCAATCTATGACAATCCACCCCCACTGACCACCTACCCTCCACTACATACCAACCTCTCCACCCCAAGACCCTCTACTACCTCCCACCTTAAATAACCTCCAACTCCTGCTCTTCAGTGTTTCCAGCCTCTGAGCCAGTTATGTAGTATTTGCAGCAGCTGTAGTAAATAAGGTTGAGCTACTGGTGCATGGTGAGTCAGTACCAAATATGACAATATAGTCACAAGTGGTCTACATCTGGTACACACCCTATATCACTGACAGATCCAGCAAGCCAAGTCAGTGTGACAGACTCAGTACAACTAACCTGACATCAGTTAGCCAAAAGATGACAACCATTCCTGCTAGGAATGTAGCATGGATTATAATATATCACCCCAAAATCCTACCAAACCCTAGTCACCACCACTAGCAGTATGCTAACTAATAGCCAATTTTAGCCATATCATGTCCTGACAGACCAGCTAAACCATGTACAGCCTTCATACGGGAGTTGAAAACTATTCACTTGCTGACATTGGTCTTTCTTTCTTCTAGTAATGTAGCCTACTAGGCAATATTCCATCATAGGAGGCTCACACTGACATACCTCGCCTGGCTGCAAGTGATGTAGACATCCACGGCTTGCCGTAGCTAACAAGAATTTCCTAGTTAATGAAGTACGAAATCACATTCACAGACAGAGTTTTTGCCAAGGACCTTATATATAGAACTGCATATCAGCAACATGTGGGGAAATACCGAGCGACGATTGATCACAGCTAGCTTCTCACACGTAGCAATGATGGCATGCTAACACAAAGTTCTGAACACGGCAACAATCACAGAAGCCTGACCGCAAATATCACACATCGATCGACCCGATCGTTATTGCTGTTGACAATTTTGTTTACAATTCTCTCTGCTCACATACACACACCTACAGCCCATGACATCATCAACGTTAGTGTGAAAACGCTAATTCCACGCGTTAGTTTGTTTGATTTTTAAAAACGATCACTCTGCGCTGTCCCAAATTAATTTCTTAAACAGATGTTAATCGCGATTGGTAAATCCCACCGCTGAATGTGCTGAGTTGTCTGCTTGGATTCCTCACACTTCTCAGACTTATTTTCGACGGGGGGACATTACGGAACCAAGGCAATTCCTGTGTCTCTGAATTTGGCGCCAACTCATTAATGAATAACAAGAACTGGCGCCGTTTGATATCTCATGTCACGGAACTCGATAAAACTGGAGCATGTAGGTCTCTGCATATAGACACAGGAACACCTCTAAGTGTAAGAATGTCCACTCCCCGCCACCATCAGTCATCACGCCAGCCACACATAGATTTTCATAGCCGCGGCTACATTAATTATTATTAATATTAGAACTACGCGCTTGTCAACATTGATATCGCATGTATAAACAAACAGCAATGCCAGATAAGATACGGACATCTGATTAGACAACTATGCATAGTATAGTTTGAATGGATCTCCCAGTTGCAGTGAGTAAGTACTTCAAGTAGGTTGAACTTGTAGCCTGTGAGTAATCTGGCTGTTGTTGACGCGTTTGTTTGCACGATCCCACAAAATACGGAATGGCTTTATCATGGACGAGCCCGTGTTGCTGAAAGATCTTTTTAACTCAGCGCTAGCATCTCTTAATATTTCCCGAATAATTATTTATTAATAATTGCGTAAACCTTCCGTTTCGACGCCCGGCACACGCCGCAGTTGGGCCAAGTCTTGGGCATTCACAAAATTCGTCTGCCGAAGGGCAGGGAAAATCTATTTTTGTTGCAACCTCCGCCGCTTTTGTCTAAATTTTGCAGGAACTAAGTAAGCATCGACGTAGTAACAACTCCTGATGAAAATAGAATAGCCACAGCACTTATATTAATCTAAGATCGCTTTGTCGAAAATTGAAGATGCTACTTACCGGTGAATTTTCCTGGCAGTTTTCAAATCGGTCACGCCTTGATCATTGCCCATCAATGGCCGCGCATACGATCTGATGACGTCAGCGCCACTGCGTTCCAGACACAACTAAGTGAAATAACTATTCGGCTCCTTCGCACACACGGTCACGGTGAAGCTAACCCGACCAGGCTGTGTGACTAACGTCAATACACCTAGGGTATCTAACCCTAGCAATACCGTTTCTTGGAGCTAGGTGAAGCGTTGGGAACATGTACATTATATTATAAATATTGGTTAAAGTAAACAAAGCTAACTAGCATAAATTCTAGGAGAGAATGATCATGTTTCCGTGGTGGGGATGAGGTGGATGGGGATGAGGTGGGGTGTAGGGATTTACATGATGAGTAAAAATAGAAATGCAATAAAGCCAACCACAGAAATCCGCATAAAACAAACACCACGAGAGGAGACCAGTAAATATTTGTTTTTGGACATCAGTATGGCATATAGTGCATAACTATAGGGTGATACTCCATTAGGAGTGTTCCCAACTTTAATGTCATTATAATGGTCATAATAACATATATATATATATATATTATATGGTCATATATTGGTTTGTGGTTTAATGTCATTTAGGTTAGGGTTAGGATTAGGATTATTAGTCATTAATCATTAATGATATCAAAGTTGGGAACACTCCTAATAGAGCGTTAGCCTAACTATAGCTTATTTTTATTCGTCAGTTAATTAGAGTGTACGGACACATGATTAGGTTGATTAATTAACAGAATCCTTGCCATATAATTAATTATTCCTTAGAAAAAAGATCCAATTAAACGCGTAAGTGACCCAATAAATAATTATAATAGTAAAGACGTTACACCAATCCTATAATATCAATATTTAAATGAATATCAAATGTTAATCAGGCAGATTACACGAGTAAGATATTCACTTGGGTTTGAATATTTCTCAAAAATCGAATGCAAATTAAAACTAATAACAAAACATCAATGATACTTAGGATTTTTTTTTACAAAAACTAGTAAAAATTCCCTGTTGCGTTTAACTGCAATCATCTGCTACGTCATTTGTGACTCATCATGGTTGAACCAGCCATTCACTAATGAAATAAAACATCAGATAGAAATTTAACAACGTGTCTATTAACCTTCTGACATTTTTTATTGAATCACATATGAAGTAGTGAATCATGTTTCACTAATCCGCAGGCATTGCGTTCTTGACAATGTGACAGCAATAGAATCTAAGGCTATGTGTTAAGCAGGTAGACGTCCTATTCCATTCCATCGCGGTCTAAACACTAAGACATACAATCATCATTATCACAGAAAAACATTTCAAGAGAAACAATTAACTTAACGCGCTTTAAGCTTCACCGATAACAACACACGCACACACAGTTATTTACACAGCTTAGAGCCTTAGATGATGGCGACGGCACATCGGATCCATCCAAGTAAACAAAAAATAATACAAAAATATAAATAAATAAACACGTACGTACGAATAGGTGTATTGGTTATAATAAGCGGCTCATTAAATGCTTTTCATGACTTAAAATATATCACAACTCGTGATACACTCGCTAAACATCCATGATCAAGACATACTAGGAAGCCAATAACTGCTTTACAAAATCGATGACATCGTGGCGCCATCTAGTGTCAATAATTAATAGAGACTGTAGTTCGAAGTGTTGACAGTTCAGGCACATAGCTGAAGAGCTTACACATGCGATTACAAACTACCTATTTCAGCAGTGCTAACTAACATAGTTGTCTGTTGATCACCTAAAATTATAACACTAATGTTTAATTACACTGTGGTGGCGATACACGAATCAAAAGCACAAAATAAAAGTTGCTGGAACAACAAGATACTTGATGGGTTGCGGCGTGCAACTAACAACTAAGATGTGTGGCTCTGTTAATTATAACGACATGCTTCTATAGAGAATTTTTGCTCCCTTAGTGCGAGAAATTACGTCAAATATCGCCAATACAGTTATGCCTGAATTGAATAATGAAATTTGAAATTAATGCCTTGCTATAACCTTAATGGCATGGTAAAAATTCAATAGTTCCCATGTATCTGATTCAGTGCAAATTAAAACTGATGACAAGCAGGGGAACCTTGGCATTTCTGCCACACGACGGTTGTACACTACAAAGGTATATATATATATATATATATATATATATATATATATATATATATATATATAATAGATATATATATTAGCATACATGAGTTCATAGTTATACCTTCTACTTCCGGCCGAACATTAACAGACCCACCCATCTCTTCAATGTGCTGAGTAAGACCAGTTTCATTGATACTTTGTAGCATCTATACTTTATACATGTTTGTGTGAACAGTTCAGCCCGTGACTAGAAAGATGGCTATCGGGTGTCACAGCAAAACTTCTCACTAGTTGAGATCACCTCTGTAACCTTTACTCCCGCTCGTCCTCGCTCACAATCATTTCAGACTAGGACTATACAATATATACATTCTCGAAGTTCCAAAACATACTTCACAGAGGTCGGCTCGACACACTCTTTCTCTTGACACATTATAATAAACACTAAAAACCCTGTCACGTCGGCTGGCTAGATGCAACAAATCCCTGCAGAGTTTGCATGCCTTCAGTAACCCATCATGGTGGCTCTGTGCATCACATAGCCTCCTGCAAGCCCGTCAGTTAGGACCCATTCGATGGTGGCCTCTGTTGACATCCATAGCCTGCTCAAGTTAGTACCCACTGGTGGCTCTGTGGCAATCACTAAAATATGCCTTCAGTAGCCCATCATGATGGCTTTACACATCGCATAGCCCTCAGTAGCCCATCATGGTGGCTCTATACATCACATAGCCCTCAGTAGCCCATCATGGTGGCTTTACACATCACACAGCCCTCAGTAGCCCATCATGGTGGCTCTGTGCATCACATAATCCCTGCACGACTTCAGCATGGGTTTGTCCTGCATCAGCTGGAAGGCAGCCTTCTGCAGCTTGAAGTCGTTCTTGCGCACGTACATGCGCGCGTCCTGCTGCAGCTGGTCCAGTTTCTCTGGCCGGATCTCGTCCAGGAAGATTTCGTCCGACATGTACGGGTTGAAGCGGAAGTATACGGACGGCGGCAGCAGATCCTGCAGCGTGCTGTGCACACCTGCAAATAAAAAGGGACAGTCTACATTTGCAAACCTGCAAACGTAGCAGCAGAGTAAATAATTGCGTAGCTGGACACCCAATGATAAGGTTAGTAATTGAACCTAGAAAATACAATGGCACAGCTGCTAACTCACCAGCACAGATAACAGTTCAACTATAATAGCTGCAGACGTAATAGGGCAGTCACTAATTACATACCTGCACACCATTGATAAGGTAGATAAGGTTAGTAATTAAACCTAGAAAAGTACAATGGCACAGGTGCTAACTCACCAGCACAGATAACAGTTCAACTATAATAGCTCCAGACGTAATAGTGCAGTCACTAATTACATACCTGCACACCATTGATAAGGTTGATAAGGTTAGTAATTAAACCTAGAAAAGTACAATGGCACAGGTGCTAACTCACCTGCACAGAAAACAGTTCAACTATAATAGCTGCAGACGTAACACTGTTAACACTACGCCCTCCGTAGCTGTTGGTCTATCATAGTGCTAGTCTATGTATTATGTGTATATATCATTTCATATTACTGTCGCGACCCGCAGCCCGCGACAACGACTCACCCTCGGTGTCCGTAGCACTGTCGATGATCTTCGTCACCTTCGTCTTCAGACTGCTGAAGTTCTGATCACCCTCGTGATGCGGTTCGTATCGTCCGTTGCCTAGCGACAGCACGCACTGGATCGGCTCGTTCGGCCAGATCATCTTCGCCTCGTGGATTGCGAGAGCGGTCGGGTTGTTCGTGAGTATGCCGCCATCCTGATAGATAGATAGATAGATAGATAGATAGATAGATAGATAATAGATTTGTTGCAAAACTAGTATTAACAACGTTACAATTAAAATAAAATTTGCAAACACGATATTATCAGGCAGTATAAAACTGAAATTGATGATATTTACAATAATATATGTCCCATGGTAAGACATAGATATCACAATATTGGTTCATAAAATTATATCACTACAATTAAAATCATCTTTAAGAATATATACAATATTTAAAATAACGTGATCCTTAACGTCAAAACAACGTCAAAAATAAAAGGTATGGTAAAAAATCCTGCAATCATAGACGTTGTACGTAGTGTGCCGTCGGCCACGCGCTCGATCGCCGCGACGACGACACACGCAACCGCGCGTTGCCATGACGACGGCGCATTTCGCTGCAACTATGACGCGTTTTGCTTACAATCGAGAGGCATGGGAACTGTGCACAACCGCAACCAATATAACGACGAGGCAGATGCGGAGTATTCGTTACCGTGACGACGACTCGAGGGTTACCACGATTGCCCCGCGTTTCGCTAATAATCAAGAAAGTCATGAATGAAATAAGTTCATTGGATTTCGTTGAAACCATGAATTCATATTTACCTTGTGTTTTTCTTGGATTTGACACAAGATAAATATGAATTTATAATCAAGAAAGTCGTCGACGCTGAGCGAGTTACCGCGACAACCGCGCGCGCGTCGCCGCGACGACGGAATGCCGACCGCTCACCTGGTGGATGATCGACCCGACCTTGACCTCGTCGAAGTACCCCGGGGCAGCAGACGACGCCTGTACGGCCTCCCACAGCTTGTGCTGGCAGCTGCCGCAGACGTGCGACTGCATGCGCGGAGGCAGGTTGTAGTTGCGGAAGAGGAACGCCCGCAGCATCGGCCGGTTTACGACCGTCGACACGATCGACATCTGCTCGCGCGCGCGAGAAAACAAAAGGCCATCTGTATAGAGGGCGCTCACGGTGGGAGAAACACGCGGTACGTATGGACGCACACCGACGTGCGATTATTTAGACAGAAGGTACTGGTGCCGTGAGTGGAAGGGGTGTGGCTGTGACATAAAACATACTCTGTATCACTGCTATACAAGCCACATTGCAGTATATCTGCCTGTTTATGTGGTACGTGTATAAAATTGAGAACGTACGTTTAAATGTTAGGCTAGTCCAAAAATAACGTTTATAATGTATTATTTTTAGTATATATATATATATATATAGTTATATGTATACTTTAGTATGTTCAAATTTTTTTATATAAAAAGTTTCCCGATAATCTGCACTACAGAGGGCGCTCTGTCGTATGTGGATGTTTATATTTACCTTGGGTGTGCCTGGATTTCGCACAGAGTCAATCATGTTTATATCTCCAAGGTTGTCCCTGAAATAGCATATACACACTTGCTATCAATGTGCCAGTGCCACATCTCTAGTAAAGAAACAAGAGGGCGCAGAGCATCTGGCTCATCTGGGGTCTGTTGGCTGACGGTTATAACGTAAGCATTTAAGTCGTGCAAAGTGACACTTTGTTGGCGCAGGTATGGAGATAGACGCAAGTTGCGTACACATCATTTCAGCAACCTTCTGCATTCTGCATTTTCTAATACCTCGCCAAATCTCCATTGGTTGAGTACAGATCGCGTGCGTGGAAAGACTCTTTTGTAATGGTGCATTCGTGACCGAGATAAACGCGCTAACCCTATCTAGTAAAAAAAAATTGGGAATTTGTTGGTACTGAAAATTGTTGTAAAAATTAATTGTTGTTTTATGACAATTGTTGTAAACTAAATTCATGTAATATTTCCATTAATTGGAAAAGAAAGTAGTTAAATGGATAAAAAGAATACAGATAAACAGGTATAATAATAAAATAATCTGATGGGATTCGATCCAAGGACCTTGAGCTCGTAATCCTGTGCTAGTAGCCGTTTGTCTTACGAGCGATATATTGGTCTTCCAGCATTATGGATGTGTCATAATATGAAAGAACACATGTGACACCATTGGAGGCAGTTCGGAATCCCATGTGTGAACCCTGCCGGTTGAGGGGCAAAAGGTATCAGCAGCACTATTACTCCTCGCACGTCAGTAAAAATCACATTTCATGTCCTCTCTCCAATAAGCCATAAAAATGGTAGCGTCACCGCTGAACAAGAAAAAGGTTTTTTCACTCTGTCCCATTAGGCCATGTCCTCAGAAAATGTCTGATATCTGGCACTTTCCCCCTCTGCGCTTTGCACCTGTGACTCGCAATTTCGCACCTGGTGATGGGTTCTGGCCCTCAGCACTATACACCGAATATTAAGAGCATAGGTGAAGCCGTTAAGATTTGTGCCTGCAATTCCGTATTTGTCCTCCTATACCTTAAGTTTAAGGGGAAAATACTTCCCCCTCCGTTTACACACATCTTGACATTTGGCAGTTGACCCCCAAATGTTGTCATCCTGAGTATTTTTCACGAGCGCCCCCCCCCCGACGTCCGCGATATGGTGACCGTCCTGTCGAGCGGCTTAAGATTTGTGGCCCCAACTTGTTGACCACGCACGCTAACGGCACGCAGCGGGCACGCAACAGACAATCACGCGATTCTCCCAGCTACGCTTTATTTTTTTCTATGCTATTGTTATTTTTTTTTTTCTTTATTTTCTTTCTTTTTTTTGACTGATCGTCAGATAAGGCTAATAAATAAACAAAAAATATGTGCCCACACACGTAGGCACGCACACACACAGACACATGCACATACGCACAGAGAAGGTTGCACGAACACAGCACAAACAGACGCAGCCGCGCGCCAGGACGCGACGCACGCACTGCACGCAGCACACATATATATATCACAAAAGCTTGTTTATCTCGTATTTCAACTCCAGTTACATGAGCGACGTGTGATTGTAATATAGTGACATAGTAGTGCCGAACAATTAATTAGCGAAAAACATTCTACTCGGCCGTTGCCACGGCAACAGAGCTGTAGGATGAGGAGAGTGAAGCTCACCGTAGTATCTTCTGCCAAGTGTCTGTGTCATAGTAGGCCATGACTCATGCATAAGCTACCAGTGCGTGGCCTGCCTGAAACACAAACGTACGGTCACTAACGCAGACGGGGTCGTTGTCGTATCAGGTACTACAGATATGTACCCCGAGGTAGTTTTAGGTCGTTTAGTATTATCGTTTATATTGTTTATATATAGGTATGTTTAGGGTAGGGTTAGAGTTAGGGTTAGGGTTAGGGTTAGGGCTAGGGTTAGGGTTTAGGATTAGGGTAACACTCTCTGTAGTACAGAGTCTGGTACACTTTGTGTATACATATATGTACCTGCGGGTACATATCTGTAGTACCTGATACGACACAGCGACCCTTCAGCGTCACTAAACGAATGAGGCAGAGATGTGATCATCATTGAGCCTGCAGTGGTAATAAACCTAACCCATCTCTCTTACTATACTTGTTATTATCATTCAGCCCACAGTGTATAAACCTAACAACTCTCTTACTATACTTGTTATTATCATTCAGCCCACAGTGTATAAACCTAACAACTCTCTTACTATACTTGTTATTATCATTCAGCCCAGTGTATAAACCTAACAACTCTCTACTATAACTTGTTATTATCATTCAGCCCACAGTGTATAAACCTAACAACTCTCTTTACTATACTTGTTATTATCATTTCACACCCACAGTGTATAACCTAACAACTCTCTTACTATACTTGTTATTATCAATTCAGCCACAGTGTATAACCTAACAACTCTCTTACTATACTTGTTATTATCATTCAGCCCACAGTGTATAAACCTAACAACTCTCTTACATATCTTTGTTATTATCATTCAGCCCACAGTGTAATAAACCTAACAACTCTCTACTATACTTGTTATTATCATTCAGCCCACAGTGTATAAACCTAACACTCTCTTACTATACTTGTTATTATCATATACAACCCACAGTGTATAAACCTAACAACTCTGCTTACTATACTTGTTATTATCATTCAGCCCACAGTGTTAACTAACATCTCTTACTATACTTGTTATTATCATTCAGCGCCAGGGTGTATAAACCTAACAACTCTCTTACTATACTTGTTATTATCAATTCAGCCACAAGTGTATAAACCTAACACCTCTCTACTATACTTGTTATTATCATTCGCCCACAGTGTATAAACTAACAACTTCTCTTACTATACTTGTTATATGATCATTTCAGCGCGCACAGTGTATAAACCTAACAACTTCTCTTAACTATACTTGTTTATTATCATTCAGCCCACAGTGTATAAACCTAACAACTCTCTTACTGATACTTGTTTATTATCATTCAGCCACAGTGTATAAACCTAACAACTCTCGTTACTATACTTGTTATATCATTCAGCCACAGTGTATAAACCTAACAACTGCTCTTACTATACTTGTTATTATCATTCAACCCACAGTGTATAAACTAACAACTCTCTTACTATACTCGTCATATCATTCAGCCCACAGTGTATAAACCTAACAACTCTCTTACTATACTTGTTATTATCATTCAGCCCAGTGTATAAACCTAACAACTCTCTTACTATACTTGTTATTATCATTCAACCCACAGTGTATAAACCTAACAACTCTCTTACTATACTTGTTATTATCATTCAACCCACAGTGTATAAACCTAACAACTCTCTTACTATACTTGTTATTCATCATTCAGCCCACAGTGTATAAACCTAACAACTCTCTTACAATACTTGTATGTTATAATCATTTCAACCCACAGTGTATAAACCTAACAACTCTCTACCTATACTTGTTAATCATCATTCAACCCACAGTGTATAAACCTAACAACTCTCTTAAGCTATACTTGTTATTATCATTCAAAACCAACAGTGTATAAAACCTAACAACTCTCTTACTATACTTGTTATTATCTTCAACCCACAGTGTATAAACCTAACAACTCTCTTCCTATACTTGTTATTATCATTCAGCCCACACGTGTATAAAACCTAACAACTCTCTTACTATACTTGTTATTATCATTACAGCCCACAGTGTATAAACCTAAACAACTCTCTTACTATACTTGTTATGTATCATTCAACCCACAGTGTATAAACCTAACAACTCTCTTTACTATACTTGTTAGTTATCATTCAAGCCCACAGTAGTATAAAACCTAACAACTTCTCTTNGATTAATCACAAGTTATATGTAAGAGAGTTGTTAGAGTTTATACACTTGTGGTGCTTGAATAGATAATAACAAGTTATAGTAAGAGAGTTGTTAGAGTCTTATTACACTGTGGGTTGAGATCAATAATAACAAGTATAAGTAAAGAGTTGTTAGGTTTATACACTGTGGGCTGAATTGATAATACAAGTATTAGTTAAGAGAGTTGTTAGCGTTATACACTTGGGCATGAATGATTAATAACAAGATATAGTACAGAAGCAGTTGTGTTAGGTTTATACACTGTGGCTGAATGAATACAACTAACAAGTATAGTAAGAGAGTTGTTAGGTTTATACACTGTGGCTGAATGAATAATAAAAGTATAGTAAGCAGAGTTGTTAGGTTTATACACTGTGGTTGAATGATAATAAACAAGTATTAGTAGAGAAGTTTTAGGTTTATAACTGTGGGCGAATGAAATACCAAGTATAGTAAGAAGAGTTGTAGGCTTTATACACTGTGGCTGATGCATAATAACAACATATAGTAAGAGAGTTTGTTAGTGTTATACACTTTGTGGAGCGTGATGATATTAACAGTATAAGTTAAATGAGAGTTGTTAGGTTTATACACTGGTGGGCTGTAATGATGAATAACAAGTATATGTAAGAGAGTTGTTAGGTTTATACACTCGAGACTCAATGATGATCACATCTCTGCCTCTGTTAGCTGTGAGCGGCGAAGGGTCGTTTGTCGTATCAGGGTACTACAGATATGTACCGGAGGTACATATATCGTATACACAAAGGCCAGATTGTACTGCAGACTGTAGCTACCGGCACGATTAATCCATAACCCTACCCTACCCTAAACCTAACCCTAACCCTAACTCTAACCCTAGACCCTAACATACGCTTTATAAAAAATATAAACATAAATACTAAACAACCTAAAACTACTCGTTCGGGTACATATCTGTAGTAACCTCGATACGACAACGACCACCTCGTCTGCGTTAGTGACGCCGTTTTACGGTTTGTGTTTCAGGCAGGAGGGTAAGCTTATGAATGAGTCATGCCTACTTGACACAGACACTTGGCAGAAGATACTACGGTGAGCTTCATCTCCCTCATCCTGACAGCTCTGTTGCCGTGCAACGGCCGAGTAGTCAGCCCACAGTGTATAAACCTAACAACTCTCTTACTATACTTGTTATCATCATTCAGCCCACAGTGTATAAACCTAACAACTCTCTTACTAGACTTGTTATTATCAGGTTGTTATTTCACGGTTGGTTGTTCGAAGGGCTTTTTTTCCCATTTCCTGCACAGAGAGTACTAACCCCTCCAAAAACCATAATAAAAATAAAGAATCCAACCACAATCCTCAACTCTTTCCACAATAATAATAATCACAGATAATAATAATAATAAAACACAACTATTATCATTAATAATAATAATAATAATAATAATAATAATAATAATTATTATTATTATTATAATCATCATTATAATAATAATAACTAAAGTAGAAATCATAATGACGATCCTGCGCACAGTACCTTACGAGGCGCGACACCGCGACCTCGCCACAGCTTAAAACAAGCGAACGGCAGAGCGACGCACCTATCCAGGAGTTTCGCGCGAACACGGTGCGGCTTGCCTCCTTGTAGAGCGCCTCGGCGTGGTCGAGCGTCTCGCGGTTGACCATGATGAGGGCGGCGATGAGAGCGCCCGTGCTCACTCCACACACGTAGTCAAACATCTCATACAAGGGGCGCCGGCAACGCTCCTCAAGCTGCTTCAGTATCTCCATGGAGACGAGGCCCCTGCGTGAGGGTAGACGCGTGGGAATGGCGTGGTGACAGTTACCAATTTTGATCGTGTATGGATGCATGGAGATGATTAGAGTGGACAACTACAGGTTAAACTAGTTCAGCACACTCCACATGTAGTTACCTGAACAGATAATTTCAGCAGCAAGTAACTCTAAGTAGGTATGAAAATATAAACTTCTATTGGCCGTGAACGTAACATAGGATTGATCATGCAATAATTGCATAGTAAGATGAGTTTTGAGTGTTCATTTTTCTTTGAGGTCAAGTATTTTTTTTATCTTAGCCAGATTCCCACAGCTCTAGACCAAGTGGGATTACAGACAGAATTTTCATGTGAGGGTTGGGGATAAGGGTAAACCCATGAATACAATCCTAACAAAAACTATAACACAACTACATACTCTATATCGCTCTAACCCTAACCCTAACTCCATAGTGATCAATGCGATGGCTATTATGGGCTACTGCAGGAGGTTACACTGCTGGGATACTACAACGTAACATACCTAGTGCCTCCTCCATCGATCGAGAGAATGCGTATGCCGGGACCACCGACGGGCGTGGCGTAACCCAGCAACGCTAGCGCCACCCTCACCTGCGACTGCAGGCTGTCTTGCTCCCTCATCCTCGCTGTTTCGCCGATCTGTAGGAGGGAGGGAATGATCTTCTCCTGCAATGTTGGAACGAGCGAGTAAGCGCAAACCCCCGTAACAGCAATAGCTACGTTTAATTTCTTTTTTTTTTAAATTGCTGTTATTACATTATTAACTACATTGTTGGGCTTTAAACATTGGAGGATCAATAACTGCCTCTAGTTATGGAATCCGGTTTCTCTCTGTACAGTGCATGCCTATAACTATGAGAGGTAGAAGAATATACGGCGAGTAGAAATAAGTGCACTAGTTAAAACAAACAGACTTCCATAGACACCGCTTGTGCCAATGACCCTCACCACATAAAACATGTATACTTTAGTTTACAACATACTTTACAACATACTTAATACGCTCTTGATTTTATTCATTACAGGAATAAGTGAATTGGGTCAGTTAGTGTTAATACAGTTTATTACATGGCATAAAGACCACGAAAGTGTCGGTTTTCGCTAATTCGTGTCTTCGTCACCTTAGCCGCGAGGTTTCTGGCATCGGGGTGTTTGAGTAGGTGTGTACAGAGCTCCCTGACACGGACTAGCTTCGATGTTTCACTCTCTGCACTCTTGATTCCCATCACTAGCCCTCGAGTCCTGCGCAGAGCAAGAGACGCTACATTGCAATGCCCTGGCAAGATGCCAGGTGTGGGGGAAAAACTTGCATATATCGAGTCGCGGGAGCCGTTGCGCTCTGTTTGGATAAACCAAGCACGTAGTATAGTTGGCATAAGCGAGAGTTCATTCGTGCTGAGGTCATTTCCCTTTCCCGAGCGCACATGCACTGCGTTACTTCACAGACATTACCGTACATGTACGTTACATTACAGTGATTACACACACACACACACGCGCGTGCGCACACACGCGCATGCATTATAGTACAAGTAGACTACATCAGAAGCATATAGCACTCCTGATTATATGTATATATTACATCATAGACAATTAGACATTACAGTACATGTACATAGCACCACAGGCATTATATTACATATAGGTTACATCAGGAATGAATAATAATATTATTATTGTATTATTATTCACTCCTGGTTACATCATAGACATTACAGTACATATGTACGCTACACCACAGAAAAAAATATCCACAACAAATAACAAAACATTACAATACATACATGTTACATAACAAATAAATTATAGTACATGTACATCACACCACAGACATTATAGTACGAATATGCACACTACACTACATTAGTCCAAACAAAAAAATAGGTGTATTTCTGGTTGACCGACCGTCCCTAGATTATTAGGGCCGACCCTAAACTTTTTTTCCCAAAATAAAAAATAAAAAGTTTTTTTATTTGAAATTTGACAGACAAAACTTGAGATTTTTTACTACAAACACGTTCTGGACTTGCTTACTAACTTATCCCTACCTATACACCACTTTATAGCAAAAAAAAAAAACCTTTACCTACCTACCCTACTTTTGTTTTCGATGCAATAGGAAACACACCTATTTTTTTGGTTTGGCCTTACTGACATTATACTAGTACATGTAAACTACATCTGAGGTATTATAGCATGATAATACACATAAAATGCATTATTTTACATGTACGTCAGTCACATCAGCAATATTATGTACACTAGCACGGGTATTACAGCACATGATAATCACATGAATAATCAAAAATACATTTTATTACAGAAATCCTCTGGAGGCACTATATATATTACATCAGGAGAGTATAATGACAAATATATGACACATATTTGACACAAAATATGACACATGTCATTATACGCTCCTGATTACATGTATGTTACACCATAGATATATACAAACATAATATGTTTGTACAATATACAACATGTGTTTGTATATATCTATGGTTAGACTAAACGGGTATTACAGCACATGGAAATCACATGAATATAATAAAAATACATTGTAAACTATAAAGGGCAGTTGTCGCCAACTACATGTATCCCCCGTGTTCTCCCCAAGATGTGTAAGTATACGAAGTTTGGTCGTGCTAGGTAAATTAGGGGTCGAGTTATAGAGCGGAAGGGAAATTGTCTGCGGCGGCGGCGGCTGGGGAGACATGAAACCACAAAACTTCGTCGCGTCGCGGGGGATACAATTACAGAAATCCTCTGGAGGCACTATATCACATGTATGTTACACCATATATATACAAACACACATATGTTTGTACAATGTACAACATGTGTTTGTATATATCTATGGTCACACCGTAAAACGACAAGCGCAGGTGGCATCTTACCGGTTATCTATATCGAGCTTGGGTACAGGAAACGCGTGCGTGGGGCGCTTCACCTCTTCGCCCAACCTCCGCAGAGCATGCCAGATGCCGGTCGTGGCCTTCGGCTGGGGAGGCTGGGGCGTGGCATGGGCAACTCTAGTAGCATCCTGCTTAGGCAGAACCTTAGCTCGTTGATCAGGCGACCTGCAGCACGAAAGTATCTCTAAGAGTTCCAACACGGGGGCTCTCTGACCTCGAAAAATCTCTAAGAATTCCAGTGACACAGGTTAGAATGCACCCTCTAGTCTCTGCATGATCTCATAATCATGAATGCATAGTCTCATGATAATGCATTTCTGACAGATGTAGACATTTTTTGCCAATTGCTATCAGTCAGTCTGTCAGGTGCAATTTGGTGAAAGATCTGCTGTGCAATGGTGTCACGTAAATTTTAAATTTCGCCGGCATTTTTCATCGGCCGGCAGCTGAACTCAGATGTAATTAAGCCGACCGCCTATAAATAGAAGATAAAAAAACCGCAAAGATCTAGTGATGGGGCACAAGTGCAAATCACACAGCAAAAAAACAGGGTGCACGATAGAAAGTGATGTAAACGGTAGTAAACACACAGACACTGGAACACGCAAGCACAGAAACTAGTGGCATTGCCTTACCTAACTCTAGAACTATAGCCCTTTGCTCTGCCACAAGCACCTGTGGCCTCTGCCACCTGTCGCAGAGTGAAGGGCTATAGTTCTAGAGCTATGCCTTACCCAGTAGTTTCCCTTGCGCGGGTGTGGTCCCCAGTCGGCTGGCTCCACCCTTCCATCAAGCTCCCCAGCCAAACCCCGCCCCATCGCGCGTCCGACTGCTCGCCTCCCGTCGACGCTCCCTCTCTCGCGGCGACTTCCTCTACCGTGCGCTTCTCCACGACCCGCTGCGGGGCGCCAGCGGAATCTCGTTGCACGGTGGCGCCACCACTCGGAGAGCTAGTGCTCGCCGCTCGTCGCGGCGTGGGGGCGCCGGCGTTCGTCGCGTTCGCGGCGAAGTCGGTTGGTTTCTCCAGCATCACGCACGCACTCTCGAACGCATGATCGCCGTCTAGATGTTCCGGAGAACTCGGAACGTAGCGCGCGGCGCCCGCCGCTTCTGCAGCGCCCCCTACGCTCGCCGCGCTATCACCCGTCCCGCAATCGCTACCCGGAGAGCTCCCGGTGGTCATCCCGTCATCTCTCTTCGTAACGCTCTCCACGCTATCCCCGGGAGCGCTCTCCCCGTGACCTCCATGACTGGGATCCGCCTTCGGATGGCTATCCTCGTCTCGACGCTCCGGTGCGGGCGCGGCGGTCGCCGGCCAGAAGTTGGCGTTGGCGAGCCTTCTGATGGAGTTCGTGAGGAGGCCGAGAGTCGACGCGGCGCTAGCTGACGTGCTGTTTAGTCGCTCGGTCAGACGATCCGTCCTGGGTGTAGGGGGCGCCGCCGTCTCACGGTTGGACGCCCGCTCGTACCTGTCCGGCTTGCGCGACGCAAATTTATCGAATCTCTCATTGTTCGGCGGCAGTACGGCGCCGCCGCCCGAGGTCTTGGTGCACTGCCCTCTGGCGGTAGGATTGGGAAGCGTCGCGCCCGAGAGGAAGGGCAGATGATCGGCTGCGGAGACGAGACGAGTCAACTGTTCACCTCCCCCGCGAATCCGCATCTCGCTGCAGTGGAGGGGTTCGTTCGTGCTGCGCGAATACACCTGTCAGTGGCCTTCTATACCATCATAGCAAGTCGTAGACGATCGCCAGCACTCAACCGAAACTACCGAGGTCAACATTGGATCTTCGACATCGTGAACGTTAGCCAGTCGTAGATTCGATTGCTTCCTTCGAGTTTAAATCTAGCTGGAAATCTTTCTGTACCTCGATCCTATAAACAAGAAGCATTAAGGCTAGCGTGTGGCAGTTGATAGTGGCGACCGTTATGAACTCCCTACAACCTGAACTTGTACTATTAGTATTAGTCTAATTAAGTTGTAGTACTACCAGGAGTAAGATAATATAGGATCCTATATTATCTTACTCCTGGTACTACTAAATAGTGAGGCCCTTAACCTATAGTGTAGTACTACTACTACTACTAGTGTAGTAGTACAACTTCAAGGCCTGCTGACTGCTGACTGCTCAGTCTGCTGTACCACTCCACCACGACTGATAAAATTTTCGTGTTTTCTCGTACGATCAATTAAATTTAATTCAATTCAAAAATGTTTATTCACGCATTACAATATACATAAATAATATTAATATT
>NW_014579614.1:0-2500 GCF_000485595.1 Priapulus caudatus
CGTGCGTGCGTTGTACGTACGTACGTACGTGTGTGTGTGTTAAGTGTCTGTGTTCGTGTACGTATTTGTGTGCGCCTTCACTTGTGATAAAGCTTGCGACCGTATCCAATGTAAGCTGCATACACGTCGAAGTATTATTAGTACTCAAGAATGTTAGAGATGTCGAAAGACCTGTCGTTGCACTTCAAACAAGATATTATATTGTATATGGGCAATAGGCCGGCGTATCAATACACGCAAGCGCGTGTGCGTGTGCGCCTACATTTATGCGTGCGTGTATGCGCATGTGTGTGTGTGTGTGTGTGTGTGTGTGTGTGTGTGTGTGTGTGTGTGTGTGTGTGTGTGTGTGTGTGTGTGTNATACAACTATTAATTAATCATTTAATTATTAATTATTAATTATTATTAATTATTAATTATTAATTATTAATTAATTATTATTAATAATTATATTAATTATAATTATAATTAATATTAATATATATATTATAATATAATTATAATTATAATATATATTATAATTATTATAATAATTATAATTATTAATAATTATTAATTAATTATTATTAATTATTAATTATTAATTATTAATTATTAATTCATTAATTAATAGATACATATATTAATACAACTCTATGTAGTAGATAGAGATCAGTGCGATGCTTATACATACGGCGCGCGTAGCGCCATCTAGAGTCGCAATACGACATGAACAATACGCGATACAATACGAACCGATTCGACACAGAACGTAGCACGTTTAGTAAACGATTTTTCACGAGACGGTTTGCGGGTATATTATCCTCTGTAATTAAATCATGTTTCAATTATGCGGCATGACGATTTGCGTTCGCCAATATTCGTCAGAAGAAATAAATAAAAGCCAGATTTTCAAAACTTCCATCGTTCACGCTTTTACTGATATTAATGTTCATTTACGTCGATGGTAATATATATAATATATATATATATATATATATATATATATATATAGGCTACAGTATATAAACTACTACCGGCTATTGAGCTAGTGAATGATATGATGAACGACATTGTGAATAATAGGACGAGTGATAGAATGAATGATAGGATGAATGATAGAATGAATTATAGGATGAATAACAGAACGAATGACCGAATGAATGATTGGATGGATAGATGATAGGACTAATAGTTCCGGATTCTCCGTATAATTCAATAATAACAATTATTATCATAATAACATTAATAATAGCAGCAATAAATCTACGCATTATACATATAACATTGATGTGAATTTTAATAAAATTTTAATCCGTAACACAACTACTGCGTAACTACCGAGAACTAACACGATTGTCTCTTTAGTTAGTTAAACTAATATTTTGCAGATTTGCAGTAGATTTTGCACAGTTTTGCAGGAGATTTTGCATGATGTCAGCATGTAGTCTGGATTTGGCCTCGCATTCCCTTAGATGCCCAGTACATGCAGTAGCGGTTGTCATCGGTGCAGCTGTCCGCCACTGTAGGAAATAAACCCGTTATTAATATATACGTTGCGTTATATTGAAAGTACATCTGTCTTAATCCTCTGTCTGTCACTCCCCCTCTCTGTTTCTCTTACCATTCTTTCTCTCTCATTTTCTCTCTGTCTCTAATTCTCTTTCTTCATTTCCCTCTCTCTCGCGCATGCACTCTCGCGCGCTCTCGCTCTCTCATCCTCTATTTCTCTAATCCCTCTTTCTCCCTCTCTCTGCCTCTCTGCCTCTCTCTCTCTCTCTTTTTCTGCCCCTCTCTCTCTCTCTCTCTCTCTCTCTCTCTCTGTCTCTCGCTCTCTCATCCTCTATCTCTCTCCTCTCCCTCCTCTCCCTCCTCTCCCTCCTCTCTCTCTCTCAGCGCGGGTCATCACCTTCGTTATTATCGCAGACGGTGTACCTATTCGCGTTCGCACGCCTTCTTACAGTTGACGCGCATGTATCTAGGGTTCTTCTGACACTCCCCTCGTCCTGCCCAGCTCTCGCAATACACATTGTCATTCACACATGTGTCCCCGCCTCCACCTAGAAAGAACACTTTCGTCATCAGTAACATCGCCGCAATCATCATCATCATCGTCGTCGTCGTCATCATTATCATCATCATCATCATCGTCGTCGTCGTCTCGTCGTCGTACGACATCATATCTATCATCTATCAATGCAATTGCGTCTCGTCGTATATCACCGATGCGATCAATTTTCCATAAGAGTTTATTCGTACATCGCATATCATGATCATCGTCATCGTCATTATCGTGATCATCATCGTCTTTATCAACGTCATCGCCATCGTCTTTGTCGTCATCTTTATCATCATCAACATCAATATCGTCGCCGTCATCATCATCGTCATCGTCACCCTCAGACGCCGATTGACATTTGTCACTGCAGCAGCAGTAGCAGCAGTAGTAGCAGCAGCAGCAAGTAGCAAGTAGCAGGGCAAGGCAGTAGCTTAGTAGCAGCAGCAACAGTAGCAGAGCAGCA
>NW_014579614.1:7911-15094 GCF_000485595.1 Priapulus caudatus
AAAACTGTGATAAAACTGTGATGAAACTGTGGTGAAACTGTGATAAAACTGTGATAAAACTGTGATGAAACTGTGATGAAACTGTGGCGAGGCAGCAGTGAGACAATTACGAAACAGTGATGGTACGCTGTCGAGACAGTTGTGAAATATCGATGAGACAGCAGCTATGAGACAGAAACAAGACACGAGCAGCTGGCCACACGTCGCCGAACCAGGCCGGAAGAGGATGCGGAAATGAGGACACTGGTCATCGACCGCCGGCGCACGTGCGCGGATCGCCGACGCAGACGCTTCCGTGACGTCACGTGACGCCACACGTGACGAGGACGTAGACGATTCGCGTCGATTTCCATGTGCGAGCATATTTCCTTTCCGATCTGTTACCTGATGATAGGACGAGGATAGGAGGAGCGGAGGCGGAATTATTACTAATGACCTTACGTAGTCTCAAAGGCAAAGGTGTGCGAGAAACGCTGGTGACCTCATTTTGTGTAAAATAAAATGCATTAGCAGACAGTAATGGTGGCATCGCCTACCTTCTATTTCCCACGGAGGGCTCTCAGTGCTTTCATTATCATTGTAACCGCTCTGAAATGCAAAGAAACAACACGTTATGTTTAGAGTGTTTGTCTGTGTGTGCGTGTGCGTGTGCGTGTGCGTGCGCGTGAGTGTGCGTGTGCGTTTGTGTATGTATGTGTGTATGTGTGCGTGGGCGCGTGCTCGTGCGTGTGTGTGTACACGTGCGTGCGCGCGCATGCGTTTGTGTGTGTATATTGGGACCTGGGCACGTAACAGGACACATGCACAAACACACCAAACATAAACCAGTTGAAATATAATTGTTTGACACTGACCGATGAGCGCGATGGTCTTGCATCAATAGTTAGGAACATCATCAACACTACCGCCGCTGCCGCCGCTGCTGCTGTTGTTGTCGCCATTCTGGTTCCTACAGACAAATAAGCGAGTGAGCAATACAATAAACAAGTCACACATACATACTTACATTTATACTACATTTTACACTATCACTTTTTTAAAACACCGCCGACATGTCCTACGAAAATAATTACATATTTCCAATAATGGGAGATGGGTTTGATCCATCGTCCATGATATATATATATTAAGACACTGTTTGCCAAGACTGCGTGGTAGCAAATCCACTTCACAACTCATAAACACACTCACCGACGCGGTACAGCTCAACTCAATCTTCCTAAAAAAAATCTAACCTAAATCTTTCTAAATCTTCCTCGCTAAAACTGCTGGTAGCGCTGTGCAGTCGTCGTTTGCGTGTCTGGGAGATAGGATGACAGTAACCAGGGCGCAGCGTATTATTTATATACTAACCTATCACGCGTGGCGAAGGTCAGTTTCCTAGAAACGCGCAGGGTCGCAGGTAGCCCGCACAAAGGAAGGCAGCGCCTGAGGAGTAACGCTAATGATTTCCTCCTCTCTCTTGCTCTCTTTTTTTCTCTCTCTCTCACTCTCTCTTGCTCTCTCTTTCTTTCTCTCTCTCTCTCTCTCTCTCTCTCTCTCTCTCTCTCTCTCTCTCTCTCTCTCTTTCTCTCTCGCGCTCCCTTTCTATTTCTCTCTCTCCCTCTCTCTCGCTCTTTCTCTCTCTCTCTCTCTCTCTCTCCTTCTATCTCTCTCGATCTCTCTCTCTCTCTCTTTCTCTCTATCTATCTCTCTCTCTCTCTCTCTCTCTCTCGCTCTCTCTCTCTCTCTCTCTCTCTTGTCGCACGCAGCGTGGACTAAGAATGACATTGGGGCAGCGCTGCAATTGTCACATAGTGACCTACACCTCACGAAAACACTTACCGTTGCTTGCAGCACGTACTAGTAGTAGAAGTAGTAGTTGTAGTAGCAGCAGCAGCAATAGTAGTAGTACTTGTAACTGTTGCCGCGTGCCTAGCTTGGACTGTCCACTTAAGTCTCACGATCTGACTATATATACCTAGATATAAGCGTCCGGATGGGAAGACGTGACAGGATGCTGCTGTGACAGAGGATACAGGAATAGCTAGCGATGCAGGATATGCATACTCCATGGTACCATGCACGGGTGCTTGCGGATGGAGATACTGGTGGGTGCAGTGGTTGTCGTTGGTGTGGACCGATTCTGCATTTATTTATACGAGTGTGTCGCATATCGTGCACCTTAGAGTCTTATTTGGAGATGCGAGATACGAGAATAACTGGAAAAGTAGATAAGAGAAAACATTCTCTTATCCTGGCTAGTAGCAACTTTCTTCTATGAAGTCTTCATGTATTCATTTACAATACTCCCTGTGGCTATAGATCCGAGTAAGGAAACATTTATTGTTATATTTGTGTGCAACATTTCATAACCATTGTTTCAATGGAAATCAATTTATACATAATAAGGTGATTGTAAAATGTTATTTACTGTCTGAGGCTATGTAATATCCAATTACAATTAAAACAACCCGACTTGTCAGGGTGATTAACCTTTTACCGAAGAAACACAGCAAAAGACAAACAGCACTTAGATAAAAAAAAATAGGCACCCAATAACAACGAACAAGAAACAGGGTTTGTGAAAAATGGTTTAAAAATCTATTTCCACTCTGCTATATATATGTGTATGTACAATTAGTGAAATGATGACCGACAAATTCGTCATATAAAACTTTCCGCGAATACAGGCTGCGGTTTGTCAGACCATGACAATAGCGTGAGATTCAAATATATCGGACGAGCCAGAGTGTCAACCTTCACACATTCACCAGTCACCCGCACATGCCAACACTCCTCGACACACCCATCCAGGGGCGCCATCTACCGGCAAAGAATGGTCGGCAAACGGACATTTCTGAAATAACTGTGAGCTGTTGGCCTTCCTGTGGCATCCCATCAAGAGCTAATATAACACGGATCATTACACATGTATTATTAGCACTTGATATTATATATGTATTATATCTATTTATTAAGATAATGGTGAACTGATCATCGGTAGAGGAAGGATATACTCCATGTGGACGGTTAACAAATGGACGTAATAATATGGTTCTGAGTACCCGTGCGCGTAACCACCTAACTGCCCCTAAAACCACCGCTGTAAAAAGATACTAGCTAAACAAAGCTGAATTGTTAGTTTACGGCAAGACGCCACCGTCGCACCAGTCAGATGTTTCACGACACCGCCAGTGCTCACTTACCTACATTAGTGCCAACACCACCTTAACTACACTGCCGCGCACGCACACACATATATGTAAAATATACATGCTATCAGGAGCAAATAAAAACACATCGTTTGTTTCGTTCGCTCCCGATTCTACTGTAACAAGCTCATAATAGATATAAAATCTCTTCTGGCAGCGAAACCGGCTTTCGCCTCGTGATTTTCTCGTCGCGAGCATTCGGTCGTTGCCGCCACCCGGTGGCCAACACACGAAACGTCCTGCTATTCGGTCGCACCTCTGCGAAAGGATCAAAACGTCGAATCGACTGCTACCGAGAGATAAAAATCGCCGTCTGGGAAATTCACGACGGGAAACGTCCCGAGATTGCCGCGGCTGCGTGGGTGAACTTTGACCTCTCTTGGTTCCATCCGCCCAACATCGACGTTCGTATCCGGATCCCTGACGAGCCCTCTGGTGAGATGCCCGCGCGGGGACGACACCTCGCAACGCTCCAATTTTCACGCGTCGCACCCGAAGAGAGAACCTGCGCAAAAAAAATTCCCGCGCGAGGTCGACACAAACAAGATGGCGGCGCGTCCCATCCCTCGCGGCCTCAGCAGAACGTCGATCGCAGCGCGGCGGCGAACGCGGTGACGACCACCAGGGACGAGAGTCGCAGGTAGGTGGCGCCATTGCAGTCGTCCCTCGCGCATGTGTAGATGCAGGCGCGGTGGCGCCGGTCGTCGTCGACGAACTTCACGTACTGGCAGTAGCTGCCCATGTCGCGAGAGCTGCAGAATCGCCGAGTGCCGATCTGACCTGCGGAACGACAGAGCAACGAATTAATTATGCGCTATTGGTAGTCAATTAAAATAATTAATTATTTTATTGAATTTAAATTTATTAACAAGTGCCGCATAGCGACAGCGCTCATCTAACGTCTACTGCGGTGACTCTGTGGTGGAGTGGTGGGATTCTAGTAAACCCTGTTAGAAGAGAGAGAGAGAAAGAGAGAGAGAGAGAGAGAGAGAGAGAGAGAGAGAGGAGAGCGAGAGAGAGAGAGAGAGGAGAGAAAGAGAGAAAGAGAGAGAGAAGGGGTGGAGATGGGGCTGGTGTGCGTGCAAGGGTGTGTGCGTGTTTGTGTGAGCGCGCGTGTGTGTATGTGTGCATGTGTGTGTCTGTGCGTGAAAAAGCATGTGTGAAATAAAATGAAAAGTCAGCAGCGGAACAAGATAAGGATGCTAACAGCTCACCATAGGACCCGGCAATAACGTAGGGCACCACGGCGCCTGCCCACTTCATGTCGTCATTGCGTATCGCATTCCGGCTCTAAACAAAACAGTTATATAATATAATGCAATATAATATAATATAATATAATATAATATACCTACAATATAATAGAAACAGCTATAATATAATCAAGAGCTAATAATACCTCTTATTAGTTCTTGATATAATTTTAAACATAACTCTGATAGCTATATATAACTCTACTATAATAGCAATACTATAATAGCCAGTTAATGTACAGGTTAATGCTAGCAAGCTCGGATCGTATGTGACTATCTGTCTATCTTCGACAATGAACGCATCTCGCTGTCAGAAACAAAATAAGTCCTATAACATTAGCTTAAACTCTAACCTTTTCTCGTAAAGACAGTGGCGAGAATTGTGTTTCGCAAAGTTATGAGGGATTTTGCCAAGATTTTTTATTCTCGAAACTTATCGATGTTTCTGTCAACGGCCCGAGAGAGATAACGCTAATGTTAAGATTCATGTTAAGACTAATGTTAAGACTGTGCCCGACAGCGGCTCCCTGGTACGGTTGTCAGAAACATCACATATTATATGTACATAATAATAATAATAATAATAAAATAGGTATAGCTACTGTTTAGTTTCTCACCGTTTCGTTCATGATGTCGATGTCTCCTTCGAACATGCCTGTAAGTATACACAGATACGTCAAGGTAAGACTGTGATAAGAGCTAAGGGTGAAGCAGTGATGGAGGCAGTGCTAAAACAGTGCTTATGCCGGTAAAACTATGCTGAAACTGTGGTGAAACTGTGAGGAAACTGTGGCGATGCTGTGATGAAACTGGTGAAACTGTGGTGAAACTGTGATGAAACTGGTGAAACTGTGGTGAAACTGTGATGAAACTGGTGAAACCGTGGTGAAACTGGGGTGTAAGTGTAACTGTGGTAAAACTATGCTTAAACTGTGGTAAAACTGTGGTAAAACTGTGGTAAAACTGTGGTAAAACTGTGATGAAACTGTGGCGATGCTGTGATGAAACTGGTGAAACTGTGATGAAACTGGTGAAACTGTGGTGAAACTTGGGTGAAACTGTGGTGAAACTATGCTTAAACTGTGGTAAAACTGTGGTGAAACTGTGGTGAAACTGTGATAAATTAAACTGTGGTGAAGCTGTGGTGAAACTGTGGTGAAACTGTGATAAAACTGTGATGAAACTGTAATGAAACTGTGGTGAAACTGTGATAAAACTGTGATGAAACTGTGGTGAAACTGTGATAAAACTGTGATAAAACTGTGATGAAACTGTGATGAAACTGTGGCGAGGCAGCAGTGAGACAATTACGAAACAGTGATGGTACGCTGTCGAGACAGTTGTGAAATATCGATGAGACAGCAGCTATGAGACAGAAACAAGACACGAGCAGCTGGCCACACGTCGCCGAACCAGGCCGGAAGAGGATGCGGAAATGAGGACACTGGTCATCGACCGGCGGCGCACGTGCGTGGATCGCCGACGCAGACGCTTCCGTGACGTCACGTGACGCCACACGTGACGAGGACGTAGATTTCCATGTGCGAGCATATTTCCTTTTCGATCTGTTACCTGATGATAGGACGAGGATAGGAGGAGCGGAGGCGGAATTATTACTAATGACCTTACGTAGTCTCAAAGGCAAAGGTGTGCGAGAAACGCTGGTGACCTCATTTTGTGTAAAATAAAATGCATTAGCAGACAGTAATGGTGGCATCGCCTACCTTCTATTTCCCACGGAGGGCTCTCAGGCCTATGTATGTGTGACTTGTTTATTGTATTGCTCACTCGCTTATTTGTCTGTAGGAACCAGAATGGCGACAACAACAGCAGCAGCGGCAGCGGCGGCGGTAGTGTTGATGATGTTCTTCACTATTGATGCAAGACCATCGCCATCATCGGTCAGTGTCAAACAATTATATTTCAACTGGTTTATGTTTGGTGTGTTTGTGCATGTGTCCTGTTACGTGCCCAGGTCCCAATATACACACACAAAGGCATGTGCGCGCACGCACGCACGTGTACACACACACGCACGAGCACGCGCCCACGCACACATACACACATACATACACAAACGCACACGCACACTCACGCGCACGCACACGCACACACAGGCAAACACTCTAAACATAACGTGTTGTTTCTTTGCATTTCAGAGCCGTACTTACATTTATACTACATTTTACACTATCACTTTTTTAAAACACCGCCGACATGTCCTACGAAAATAATTACATATTTCCAATACTGGGAGATGGGTTTGATCCATCGTCCATGATATATATATATTAAGACACTGTTTGACAAGACTGCGTGGTAGCAAAACCACTTCACAACTCATGAACACACTCACCGACGGGGTACAGCTCAACTCAATCTTCCTAAAAAAAAATCTAACCTAAATCTTTCTAAATCTTCCTCGCTAAAACTGCTGGTAGCGCTGTGCAGTCGTCGTTTGCGTGTGACTGGGTGGATGGGAGATAGGATGACAGTAGCCAGTGCGCAGCGTATTATTAACCTATCATGCGTGGCGAAGGTCAGTTTCCTAGAAACGCGCAGGGTCGCAGGTAGCCTGCACAAAGGAAGGCAGCGCCTGAGGAGTAACGCTAATGATTTCCTCCTCTCTCTTGCTCTCTTTTTTTCTCTCCCTCTCACTCTCTCTTGCTCTCTTTCTATCTCTCTCTCTTGCTCTCTCTTTCTATCTCTCTCTCTCTCTCTCTCTCTCTCTCTCTC
>NW_014579614.1:15104-17604 GCF_000485595.1 Priapulus caudatus
CACGCACGCACGCACGCACGCACGCACGCACACATGCACGCACACACACACACACGCACGCACACACACACACGCACGCACGCACACACAATAGCAGCACCCATGACATAACTTCATTAATCATAGATTCATAATTAAATGGCTGCCTTGTCATTCACAGCCGTTAGTAAATTAGGTAATTTACTGCTGGCTCCCGCAGCTAGAATGAATAGCGTGGCAGTACGATGCTGAGACTAGGTGCATGTCTACTTGTTAGTGTGGAACTGAAGTCTATATAGGAAAATGTAGAAGACATACTATAAAGATGGCAGTGAGGAGGAGTAGGAAGAGGAGCAGGAGGGGAGAGAGGAGACGGAGAGGATGCAGGGGGGTGTGGGGGAAGGAGGAGATAGAGAGAAGGTGGGGAAGGAGGAGGAAGAGAAGATGAAGGAGGGAGAAGAGGAAGAAAGAGAAAGAGAAAGAGAGAAGAAGAACCAGGGGGAGAATGAGAGATGGTGAGGAGGCTGAGCAGGAGGATGATAACGGGAAGGAGAAGAAAGACGAGGTGGGGAAGGAGAAGGGAAAGGAAGAAAAGAATGCAAAGAAGGAGAAGAAAGAGAAAGACGAGGAGAATAAGACAGCAAAGACAGAAAAGCAGGAGTAGAAGTTGGGGTGAGAGGGAGTACAGCTCATATGGTCCAATGCTGACCAGGGACCATTGCACAGGTGTGTCGCGTGCGTGTGCGTGCGCGTGCGTGTGCGCGTGTGTGTCGTGCATGCGCGGGTGTTTGTGTGTGTCGTGCGTGCACGTGTTTGTGTGTCCGTGTATGTGTGTGTGTGCGTGTATGTGTGTGTGTGTGTGTGTGTGTGTGTGTGTGTCTGCGTGTGTTGGGTCATGTATACTTGACGGCTGACCACACACTCACCTCCGTAAATGCCGATCGTCTTAATGCAGTAGGTGGCACCGTTGAGCCCACCACAGTCCATCGGTTCGAGAGCATCGCGTCCGTGATCGTAGTTTTCCGTGCACGCCGGGTCCGTGACGCTGTTGCAGTCGTAACACTGGATGCTCTCACCTGTAAGCAGACATCACACAGGTGTCACACTCAACATGAGATCGCACGATACACACATACTCATAGTGCGTTCGATTTGCTTCCACAGAGCCACCTGGGTTAACCTGGGTACGAAATCGAACGCATCTGGGTTAGGGAAGATAAACGAACGGCTTTTGGGTTAACCCGGGGTTAATTATCATCATGGATGCCAGTGACAAGAAAAAAAGAATAGCAATTGCAATCTTATTATTAATGAAATCTAAGAATGAGCAAACACACGCAGTCATTGACAGTCATGCTTCATTACTACTGCTACAAGGCCGTACGCAGCAGGGGGGCAGCAGGGGCAGTTGCCCCCCCCCCCTAGAGATTTTCAGAGTATGCCTTTTAATGGGACAAATAGGGCAATAGAGGGCGTGGGGAGTACCTTTGCCCCCCCTTCAGAAAATTTCCTGCGTATTTGCCCCCCTACAGAAAATTTCCTGCGTACGGCCTTGTACTGCTACATTCATGCTAATTCAGCCCGCACCGATATATAATATCGTCATCATTTGTGCCATTTCGTTGCAATGGATTGTGGGATACTTCCCCAAGTGAGTGGCTCGGCTAGCGGGTTACTTCTGCCTCACCCGGGTAATGCAAAAATACCACGTGACTGCCAAATCGAACGTATTTGGGGCTGGCCCGAGTAGACCCTGGTTAACTTGGGGAAGCAAATCGAATGCACTAATACATGTATCCAGGGCCGGATTTAGGCACGAGCTAAACAAGCTACAGCTTAGGGCCTCATAGTCTGAAGGCCTGGGGTCTCTCAAAATCTTAGATATTTATGTTACAGTTTGATTATAATTGATATTTAAGTAATGATTTAACAAATTTAACCCAATTTCTCTGTTAACAATTGCCAAAAAAAACCTCTACCGCTCTCCCATAGATTAGGGCCTCGCCATATCTAAATCCTACCCTGCATATATCCTTACATTCTACAGGGTACACAAGATATTACATAGTACATGTATTACACACTGTGTGCATAGTGTGTGCAGTTCAAAATACATCACAGAGAGTGTGTGCAAACGTGGGGCATTTTTTGCTAAACACGATACAAATTCTTCAATGTCCTAATTCTAATACGATATGTAGTACTGATAAGTTAAGTTTAAGTTAAATCCTTCCCGCGCCTATGTGGTGCATAGGGCAGTGCCTATCTCCGTTTCAGTAACCCTGAGGCCCCGCAGCTGCTTTCACAGTAAATGTTACAGTAGGGGGTTAGTCCACTGATAGTAATACCAGGGGCGGATTCAGACCGTATTTGCCGTATTGGGAAATACGGTCTAGATTTCAAAGTGCCCTTTGAAATTTTGCGCTCACTGTGGGGTGGTGTGCCCTTTTTGGGCGATGTGCCCTTTAAATCTGGAAAAATACTGTCTAGCCTCAGCCCTGGAACCGGCCCGGAGTACTGA
>NW_014579614.1:22604-23762 GCF_000485595.1 Priapulus caudatus
ACGCATCACTCGCAGCTCACTTGCTTTGTGATCAAAAACGCATCCTGATTGATGGTGATTCCGGATACCCACCACTCAACATCCCCGTCTTTCTTACTATCCATCTCTCTCTCTCTCTCTCTCTCTCTCTCTCTCTCTCTCTCTCTCTCTCTCTCTCTCTCTCTCTCTCTCTCTTTTCTATCATCTCTCTCTCTCTCTTATACTCTGCTCTGACTCGTGCTCTCTCTCTTTCGATCCATCGTTCTCACTCTCTCTCTTCTCTCTCTCTCTCCTGCTCTCTCTCTCTCTTTCTATCCATCTCTCTCTCTCTCTCTCTCTCTCTCTCTCTCTCTCTCTTTGTGTTTGCTATCGCATCTCTCTTCTCTTCTCTTCTATTCCAGCTCTCTCTCTTTCTCCTCATCTCGTTCAGGCCCTCTCCTTTCCGTCTCGTACCGTCTCTTCGCAGATCGCTCGTATACCGTCCGCGGGGCCGCCGAATCCTGCAGCGCGTGGTCGCGGACCCTACTCCGCGTAGACCCCCCCCCCGAGCCCCCTCCGCGCCACCGCCTCTCTCCTCATCCTCTCTCGTCTCTCTCTCTTCTCTGTCTCGCTTCTTTCTATCCATCTCTCTCTCTCTCTCGTTCTCCTCTCTATCTCTCTCGAGTTGGGCTCTCGGTCTTTTCTCTCTCTTCTCTCTCTCTCTCTCTCTCTCTCTCTCCTCTTTCTATCCATCTCTCTCTCTCTCACCCTTCCTCTCTTTCTTATCTCAGGCGTTATAAAAGAGCATTTACATACAAGATCGTTTATCATTTGGCGAAGCGCGGTGTGTGCGCGCGTGTGGTGTCTGTGGCATGCGTATGTGTTGTCTCTCGCTCTGCGTATGTGTGTGTGTGTGTGTGTGTGTGTGTGTGTGTGTGTGTGTGTGTGTGTGTTGTGTGTATGTGTGTGCGCCTGAAGCGCGCGCGCGTGCGTGTGTGTGTGAGTACACGTAGAGCGTGCGTGTGTGCGTGGCTGCGCGCGTGTGCGTGGATCGATGTGGGTGCATGCGCCCGGTAATTCCATAATTATATATATAATATAATATATATATATATATATATATATATTATATATATATATTTATATATATATATATATATATATATGGCCGCTAGTTCCAAAACAGCTAGCCGTCGGCAG
>NW_014579614.1:26542-27871 GCF_000485595.1 Priapulus caudatus
AGAGAGAGAGAGAGAGAGAGGTAGATAGAGAGAGAGAAGAAGAGAGAGAGGTAGAGAGAGAGGGGGAGAGAGCACGATGGCATGACAGCGAGATGGCACGAGAAAAACCAATATAGGCGAAGCGAGCCAATATAGTGTGTGAGTAACAATCGGTTCGGTAGACATCAGATGTTTGTCCATCGGGCAGGCAGCCTTATATCAGCGCGTTGATTTAGCTCCCACTTAACCGCGCAAGCTCGACAGCTAATGATGCCGAGATCGCATTATCCTCCTCTGCGCAGCCTCCCGCCAGGGGGCGTCCGGATAGAATCCATCAGTCTGTCACGGTGGGCACGGGTCTATCACTCATGCGCGAGGTGGTGGTGGGGGGAGGGTAAACCGACCGCGAGATGGCGGTAACGCTCTCAGATACATGGCTGGGCGGGTCGAGCGAAATCTATCTTCAGCGTCTAATGCGATTGGCTTTTAGGGGAGATAGAAATGACGAACGTGAGAGAGATGGGGCGAGGAGGGAGAGGAAAGCAGAGGGCAGAGAGAGAGAAGGAGAGGGAAGAAAAAAAGAGTACGTAAGAAACGTAAAGACAGTAAGAAGCGATAGATGGATAGAGAGGGATAGTACGCGTGAGAGAGAGGTGACGGGAGGGCGGGAGAGGGAGACCGCGTCAGCAAGATAGAGAGAGATCGCGAGAGACAGAGAGAGACGAGAGAGAGAAGGGGCCGGAGAGAACAGAGAGACGAGAGAGACGAGACCTGAGCGGCTCTCGATGAGAGAGAGAGAGAGAGAGAGAGAGAGAGCGACGACCAGATATATTGGGGAAGAAGAAAAACGTGATCTGGCGTTGTCAGCTGCTTCAAACCTTCTATTTACACGCCTTCAGCCTATACTATCGCCAGCAATGTTAGAACATGCAGCAGTCTATCGTACGCTACACTGCTATCAATATAATCGCAGTGATTACAACAGAAATGCAATAAGCTATCCTAACCAACGTCCTGATGACAGCTGCTAACTGCATCTCACGCTTATATAACCGCAGTCCGCACCACAGCTATACACCAAGTAGCTAATATACACATGAAATAATGTAGTTGTATGATACCATCGTGTGATTATCTCCCAATTGCTCCCTCTTGCTCTCCCTCCCCTTCCCCTCTGTCTCTCTATGACTCGCCTTCTCTTTCTCCTTTTTTATTCCTCCGCTGATGTTTACACGCCTACTATGTTTCTTTCACACTCCCTCCCCCTCTCTCTCATACACACACACACACACACACACACACACACACATACACACACACACACGCACGCACACACACGCACACGCACAC
>NW_014579614.1:29102-29464 GCF_000485595.1 Priapulus caudatus
CGAGAGAGAGAGAGTGAGAGACAGCGCGAGAGAGAGAGAGAGAGAGAGAGAGAGAGACAGCGCGAGAGAGAGCGTCTACACGAAAATGTTTAGCGTTTATTTTACTTTGTCCGTCTGTTTTTTCTAGAATTTACGCAAAACATCCAACACGTTGTGTGGAAGCGAATGAAAGAGGCAGCAATCGTCAGTGGACAACACACACAGGCAGACACGATGGACATATTGTGTGATTCAACAGACGTACGGTATCATAGTGGACCATTTCGACGGATAGACAAAATCACAGAATTAGACAGACGACACGCACGCATGCCGATGACCATCTATATATATATATATATATAGTATATATATATATATAT
>NW_014579615.1:0-3359 GCF_000485595.1 Priapulus caudatus
GCTTTGGTGGTTCGGTGCAAAGCAGTGAACCAGCCTGCAGGGAGTACGCTTTGTCAGTTACGAGCGCTCGAGAGGTGTGTATACGTTCATGTTAACGCAAGAATACCAAGTCATTGATACGTCAATCTTTCGTTTGTCGTGATGAACGCATGAATTGCTGTTAAACACTGCTATACAGTATATAGGTACAAAGCGTTACAGTATTAGTAATTTAATAATAATATAACTATTAAATTTTATCAACCCCCTCCCCCCCCCTGCGAAAGACCGGTACATTTTCGAACGAGTTTGGACAGATTCCCCATTTATGTAGTTAGATTAATGTATGTAATAAGGGAAAAATAAGGGAAAAAGAGAAAAGGGGAAGGGAAGGGGAAGGGGAGAAAAGGGAAAGGGAGGAGAGGGATGGATGTACAGCCGTGATGGCTGACTAAATTCTAGCTCTTTTCTTCTTTATCCCGGGCATCGCCGGGTAGCCCAGCTAGTATAACATAATACAAGGTGTTATACAATGTAATATATAACACTCTCAGAGCATCCCAACATTCCACCTGACAGGAGGTTAAACAGAAACTAATGCAGACAAACTGCAGATTTTGCAGTAAATACAAGCTCACAAAAGCACACAACTATACAAACAGACACCTGCACACACACCGACATAAGCACATGTGCACACAGACACTCACCCACGCTCGCACACTCACGCATGCACCCATCACAACCACGCAGTACTTATCCGTATGTACCTGCTCGACTATGTCTCCTCCAACGCTCTCACCAGTCGTAGAGTCATTAGCTGAATAGCCGTCCGAGTCCAGAACGACATGTCTGACGTGCACTGTGGGTAGATGCTTATTGGCTGCAAGGAGAGGGTAGAAAACGAACAGTGAAGGTATGTATACGTTCACGAAAGCATATGATAGTTCTCACCATCCGTCCGTGCATCATTGCATATATGACCATGACCTCTATTACACATTTACTTTCAGTAATACTTCAGCCGTTCAACTTGGATCTAATCCAATTGTCCAAATATCTACGGTTATGCATTACATTAAGAATTTACATCTGTTGTTTGTGAGAGATTTATAAAATAATTTACCTCCGTTTATAAGAAAGAATATGAGAAATCCATGCAGCCATCTATCATAAATCAGGTGTAAAACTTTCACACCTGTCCACCGCGCGCGGGGCCGCGATATTCCACCCTACCTGGTGTTTCAGCTGCGCGCACCTGCCATCTTCCACCCTACCTGGTATTTCACCCGTGCACACCCACCATAATTCCACCTAACCTGGCATTTACCCTCCCTGTGCACACCCACCATCTTCCACCCTACCTGGTATTTCACCCGTGCACCCACCATCTTCCACCCTACCTGGTATTTCACCCGTGCACCCACCATCTTCCACCCTACCTGGTATTTCACCTGTGCGCACCCACCATCTTCCACCCTACCTGGTATTTCACCCGTGCACCCACCATCTTCCACCCTACCTGGTATTTCACCTGTGCACACCCACCATCTTCACCCTACCTGGTATTTCACAGGAGCGGAGGAGTCGTCGAAGTCAAACTGAGAGAGGAAGCCGGAGTCCTCGCTCCACAGTAGACGGATGTCCGGTATGTCGTAGAGCAGCATCGCAAGCCGGTCCAAGCCGAGACCGAACGCCCAGCCGATCTTGTTCCCTGCGCCGGCTGCAAGCAGACGACAACAACAATGTAACGTAACTGTCAGAAAGCATAACGTAAGTGTCAGTATGTGGAAGGCATGCCAGCGACCTTATCCAGCCAAGTGAGCGCACGCGAACGACAGCTATTCACAAGGAACGAACGTGTAAATACAAATGACGAATAATAATTTAAACAAATAAATAAACAAAATTAATTAAGAAAATAATACAAAAATAATATGAACAATAATTATTAAATTAATAACGTTAATGAATGAATAATTTAATTGATAAGCTCCAGTCGAATCGGCGGCTAATGCAACAGCTTACGAAAACTAACAAACTCGGAAAAATATGCCGCGGTCGCGATGACGAGGACGAGGAAACGTGGCTGGTTAATCAGAGGCAATCAACCTTCTCTCAGCCTGTTGCTTCACTACCACTTACTACCACATGAATGCTAACTCATGGAAATGCTAATTTCGCACTGAGAAAGACCGGCGACCTGCGACGGATCTGCGGCTATTGTACGACAATCACCCGACTCCAGTATCTTGTGTTCCATAATGCCACAGCCTAGGCACTCCATCCAGTCGTCCTTCCAGTATATCTCCAGCTCCCAGGACGGATGTGTGAAGGGGAAGTACGTGTCTACCCACCGAAGCTGGATGTCTGAATGCAGGAGCGTAGCGCGTGGGTCAGCGAACGATTGCTCGGGGACGATCACGCACGTCAGACGTCAACGCTATAATATTACATCTCCCCCCGATGTTACAATTATTTTACATTTACTTGTGTATATAAGTCACACTTTTTTGTACCCACAAAAACAACCTGCTACCAACACACAAGCAAATACGGTGATATTTCCCTGGTTCAGAAGGAGGCGGAAGTTTAGGATCTCACGCATCCAGCTTACCGTCGCCGAAGAGATTGCGAGCGAGGCCCTCCAGCGCCACCTTCAGGTCGTGTTCCGCGAGCTTCACCGCCTCTAGCGTGTGCGACTGCTGTCTCTCAGGTCGCCGTGGCAACCCATTCGCATCGCCCGTGTGGATGTGTAGCTCCGACCCGCCCTCCACCCTGCCAAACAGCTGCAACACACGCGTTACTCCGTAGATACGGGAAAATACCTTGCATGGCCTGGCGACAGCGGCGCGGCATGCTAAGTGCCTCCTGGTGGGCAGGTGGGGTTGTTTTTTTATATAGTGGATTTCACTCGCTTTGTATTTGCGGGCGGTGTTGAACAAACCCGATTGAAGAAGCTCTGTGAAGACATTAGGATCTGCGTTAGAACTCACCTATGCAGGACAGACACCTGTCTATAAAGGACATTTTTTGGGTTTCTGTTAAATGACAGTTACACCTTGAAACCATCTATAAATGAAAGTGTCAATGACACTGTAGCTCACCACAAACAAGTGCCGCAGAGCGACAGGGCTCATCTGGTGTCTGGTGTTCTGCTGATAAATTCATTTGTGCATAGCAAAACGTCTTATACATACGTTCATTTCTAACCCAAAAAAACAACACTTCAAACTAGTGTAACAAATTTCCGATAGATGGCGGGCCGCTATCAAAGGCACCTTGAGGGTGACCTTTGACCTCAAATCACTTGAAGTAAGATCAGAATCAGCATTCCCAGACCTTGAAACCCCTAAAAGTGGTATTATTTACGATTATAG
>NW_014579615.1:9620-18467 GCF_000485595.1 Priapulus caudatus
CATCGTTTGCCATCGCGTCAGCAAAAGCATTGCCAGCAATGGCAGCGTCAGGTTTGTGACGACGAATTGCTAAAAGACAGAGCGAATAACTACATATTATTACTTTACATAACGTGGCAGTTCTATGGTGTTCAGGTATAATTGGTTATTGCATTAACGCCTTTGGCGAGCACATCTGGTCATATTAAAAATTATGCTATGGTTGATAAAACCAGAAGATCGTGCAAGATTACTATTTCAGCAATATGAATAGCAAATATCTCTAAACTAATCTCAGTACAAAGGTAGGGCCAGTGCATTAGTGGACCGAATAAGCTCAGAACGTACACAGCTTGCGTCTATATTCGTGCCAAAATTTGATGAGATAAATTAAGTCTGACGGAAATCCGCAGGCTCACATCCTGGTAATTATTTGAGTGCTTAGTGACTGTATTCCAAACTATTCATAATGTACCACTACAGAATGCTTATATATCAGTCATGTCATTATCTCCTAAGTAGCGTTGTTCAAAGAAGAGTTTTGTGGGGCAATTTCAACTGTAAAATTGGGAGCTTTCCACACTACATGGTACTCGCCAACGCAGTTGAGAAGAAACAAATCCATGTTTAACCCTCCTCTATGAGGGTCAAAGGTTATGCCGACACTTAGCTCTTCGCATGTCAGCGAACAGTAACATTTTCCATGGTCTATTCAATAACGCCATAAAAATGCTCAGGTCACCGCTGAAACAAAAGTTTTTCATCGCCTCTGTCAACCATGTCCTCAGAAAATGTCTACAAATCTCCCTTGGGCCCCCATTGACCTTTGACCTGTGACCTCAATTTCGCACAGTGATGGCTTTTCCTATCATGATGCATACACCGACTATCAGAGCCTAGCTCGAGCCGTTTTTGATTGGTTCGCAATCTGGCATTTCCTCCCTATACCTTAAGTTTAAGGAGTGAATGTCCCGCTTCTTTTACACCTCTTGACGCATTTGACGCTTTGACCCCCAGCTTCGACATCCCAACTCCGTTTTGACGACCCCGCCGATTGTGCCGAATATCGTGACCGTAGCGTCAAGCGGTTAAGATTTGTGGCCCCTGTTCGACGCACGGACGTACGGTACGAACAAATCATGCAATTCTTACAAGCTGCCATCTGACTATGTCAAAATGAGCTAAAAAGGACACAAATGAGTGAGTAAGAAGAAGTCAGTTTTAAATTGAGCAACCATCGACGTACATTTATAGAAACGTTGCCATCTGTATATTCTGCCAATAATTAATTGTATAAACCAAATATATTCACAATTTGTGACCGTCAATGGCGCATACCCGCTTTTGTAGCGATGGCGATTTGAAATAAAAGGCTATCTACCGGGCCGATACTGTAGTTGTAAATCTTTACTCTAATATAGACGGTTTATCGGGCAGGTGGAAAAGGAAATTACCAATTTATGCATAAAGATATTGTCAAATGACTCTTGTAAAATCGAACCAGACGAGTGTTGACACCACAGACTGTTTGGGTGCTAGTATAAGTAGCTATATAAATGCAAACCCTACCTAACTTTGCCATAATTTTTGTTTGTAACTATCAAACCCCTAGCCCTTATTTATTCACCTAACAAAAATGAGCAAAATCCGTTTGAACGCTGAACTGACTATTGGCAATTCCCATTTTTGGCCAAAAAATTGCCTGGCTCGAAAGTACGTCGACTGCGTGCTTCTAAATAGGACGTTTCATATGGCGAGCATAGCATACAAACTATACCCAATTTCAAACATTGGGTCAAACGTTCTGACGTTATCGATTGACCGAAGCGAAATGTGACGGACGAAGAGGACGGACGACGGACGTACGACGGAGATGACCGCATGCCAATAGCTCAGCTTGTACGATGTCAAAGGGTGAGCTAAAAACGATAGACCCTGTCTATAGAAGGACACTTCTAGCTTTCAACCTAAATAGCGACAGTCAGTACATATGAAACCAATATATACAACCGACAGCCTCTCCATCAAGGCCCACTTTCGACATCTTCCCCCCCCGCAACGTGACCCTTATACGCAGCGTGTTCGCCGCTAAGTCCTGCACACAGACCTGAATGTTCCGCGTGAACAGCTCGCACTCCTCGCACTGCGTGGAAGGGACCGGATTAATGGCTGGCGTCTATCATCATCTCGGTGGTAGCAGTCGCCTGCGAAGGCAATAACATATACGAAGCATATATCTAATATATATCTTGAGTTGTATGTATATTATCGTATCGTTCCTCTATTAGGCGGCCAAACGCAGCGATCTGGATGCCATTTTCACAGGGCCATCTTCATACCCGGGCGAAGTGTTCCTAGATGAAAACAACCTGTCAAATCTGTGAAACTCACCGGAAAAATCAGTGAAAAAACCGCGTTAATTCGTCAATCTGCACAACAATTCAGCCCCACTGCACGTGGCTGCCACACACAGAAAATCGATCACGTCCATTCCATCAGACTCGCTGCGTATTGCTGAAACCGAACCCGAGTGACTAAAACAGCAGCACAACCAGGAACTGTTCAGAGGATTCACGACCTGCATTTGTATTATCAAGGAGGCCTTTCTGAATGGAGAAGGCAAACCCATTCGTACATGCCTGTTAGAAATAACTTTTTCTATTTACACCATATACTATATGTTCCAAGGGTTCTACGTTGCGTTGTGGCTGATCAATATTAAATGTCATACGTAACCCCCGTTTTTTACCATGCTTATTATCTTATTAGGACTGATTTGTAAATATTTATAGAGATTCACTAATATTTAAAGTATGAGGTAATCAATATAGTTTGAGAGGTTACGATTGCTCAAAACATCAAGCGCATAAAGACGCGTACCAAGTGAGTAAAACATTCTTTTATTAATTACAAATTTTCCCACTCGCTGGCCTGTCGTATACTATATTATCGACTTTTTTATTCATGCTACGAATTCAGAATCCATTGTCAGCCTATTCGAACCAGCTATGTCTTTTCTGATTCAGTAAGAAAAATTCCTTTATTTCAATGGTGCATGGATTGCGCCCAAGCATTCACCTAGACAATATCCAATGGACCACAGACCCCACTCGCTGGCCTTCTCTATCTATACTATTATACCAATTCCGTTTAATTCATCGCTACATCTAACAATGGATAGCTGTACGTGGTGAGCTCAACAGTTCAGCAAAACCAGCAATCTCTACATATTTCCACCAACAATACACGCCAAACCATCTGTTTATCAAAGGAGGTTTTGAAATGAAAACTGAACCATTCGTACATGCTGTATAATAACCTTTCTCATTTGCACCATATTACTTAATGTTCCAGGCGGTTCTAAGTCCGGTTTCTGCTGTCATAATAAATGTCATACCGTACACGTTTTTCCCGCATGCTTATTATCCTTATTCAGACTGATTTGTAAATATTGATATTGCTCGTGCAATGTCTATTATTCGCGATTTCTACCGCAATGCTTCCTATTGTGTCCAATTATTATACGTATGAATTAGTAGCACGAATTTTACCCAGCCCGCAGCGGTACCCGTCAGCCTAGTCTAAATTATATATTGAGTTCGTATGTATCCTATGTATCCTATGTATGTATGGTATCTTCCCTATAGCGGCCAAACCGCCCAAAGCGATCCGGACTGCAAATTTTCATAGGCCATCTCTTAATACGCCGGTGAGTGATTCCTAGCTGCCAAAACAAACCTGCCAAACCGTCAAAGCTCACCCGAAAAATCCCCGTGAAAAACCCCTCAATCGTAATTCTTCAGCCACAATGTCAGCCAAACTGGGACTGTACAGTGCTGCCACACAGAGAAAAATCCGATAACTCATTCCATCACGCTGCTGGTATTGTGAAACCGAAACCGAGACCGAGCTAAAACAGAGCACAGCAGCTTCAAGAGCGTTACGAAACTGCTTGTTTATCAACAGCGCTTTTTGAAATGAGAACGCCCAACCCTTCGTACATGCCTGTTACGTGCCGTACGTGCCATACGTGCATGCCGTACGATTGGGGAGGCTCACAGTTCGAGACGCCAGGAATCTTTACATATTTCTAGCGGCAGAAACACAGAAAACATTGTTTATCAAAGAGGTTTTTCAACATGAACAATGCAACCCATTCTACATGCTGTTATATGAGTAACTTTTTGCTCATTTACACCATATGTACTATTATTTCCAGGTTCTAAGTTGGGATTGTGCTGTCATATAAATGTCATAACGTAACGTTTTTCCCATTGCTTATTATCTATTACACATGATTTCTAAATATTCATATTGTGTGCAATGTTATTGATCGATTTTTACCCAATGTTTCCTATTTGTGTCCCAATTAATTAGTAGTATGATTAGTAGGCACGATTTACCAGCACGCCAGCGGTACCAGCAGCTAGTAACTAATATATATTGAGCTTCGTATGTATCTATGTATCTATGTAATGCTATGTATGGATGTATGATGCTATTCTTCCTATTAGCGGCCAGACCGCCCAAGCGATCTGCGATTGGAATTTTCACAGGCCATCTCTTCATACCCGCGTGTAAGCGTCCCCGTTCCTAGCTGAAAAAAAACCGTGCCACAACTCGTCAAACTCACGAAAATCCAGCGTGAAAAACCCCTCAATTCGTAAATCTTACACAATGTCAGCACTCGACTGTACAGTCTGCCCACACAGAAGAAAAAATCGATAACTCATTCCAGCACTGCTGGTATCCTGTGAAACCGAAACGAGAACCGAGCTAAAACAGTAGCACAGCAGTTCAAGAGGTTACGACTGCATTGTTTATCAAACAGGCTTTGAAATGAAGAAGCGCAAACCCCAATTCGTACATGCTGCTATTAATCAACTTTTTTGTCATTTACACATATTACTATTAGTTCCAGGGGTTCTAAGGTATTGGGTTGTGCTGATCATAATAAATGTCATACGTAACATTTTATCCCATGCTTATTATCTTATTACCAACCGATTTCTAACTATTCATATTGTGTGCAATGTTTCATTGTCGATTTTTACCCAATGTTCCTATTGTGTCCCATTATAGTAGTATGAATAGTAGCACGATTATTACCCAGCGCAGCGCGGTACCAGCAGCTAGACTCTAATTATATTGCAGTTCGATGTATCTATGTTACTATGTATAGTATGATATGCTATGATCGTATGTATGTATCTTCCCTATAGGCCGGCCAAAATCGCGCCCAACAGCGATCTGCGATGGAATTTTCACAGCAGCCAATCTGCTTAGTACCGGGAGTGTTCCCTGAGACCGAAAAAAACCTGTCAACACGTCAAACTCACCGAAAAATCCGTAAAAAAACCGTCATTCGTACACTGTTACAGTGCTGCCACACAGAAAAATCCATGACTATTTCTTTGCCATCGCTTCCATCCAGCTGTTGCTATTGTGAAACCGAAACCCAGTACATAAAACAGAGCACAGCCAGGACCAGCTGCAGAGGTTACGACTGCATTGTTTATCAAGAGGCTTTCAAATCGAGAAGCTGCCAACCTCATTCGTACATGCTGTTACGTTGCTGTACGTGCCATAACGTACATGCCGTACTGGCAGCTCAAGCAGTTCCAACACACCAGGAATAGTTTACATATTTCCACACAGAGAACAACACAAAAAACATTGTTTCATCAAGAGGTTTGTCAAATGAAAACTGCAACCATCGTACATGCTGCCTTATAATAACTTTTTTCTCATTATTATTTTCTCATTATTTTCTCATTTTTTCTCTTATTCTTATTCTTTTTCTATTATGTTCCAGGGGTTCTAAGTTGGGTTGTGCTGTCACATACGTAACAGTTTTCTTCCCCATTGCTAATATGTATAAATATTCATATTCTGCTGCATGTTATTGTCGATTTTTACCAATGTTCCTATGTGTGCGATTATTAGTAGTATGAATTAGATAAGCACGATATTTACCCACACAGCGGGCTACCCGAGCATAGTAATTATGATATATATATGAAACAAAGTGCCGTCAGACACGACAGCGCCTCAAACTGACGTGTACTGTAGGCCGGGTAATTCTTCTGATAACAACTTACTGGCAACCGCATCAAGTGCGCCCTCCGCACCGCCAGTTGATAGGCTTTGCTATACCGGTAGTACATGTAATATAAGCATATAGCATGTGTAACTTTAAATTGACATTCGCTATATTAACCTTATCATGGATATACGTCGAGCCGGCCGAGCGTGCGGTGGTTGTGTCTCCGGGGGAGGGTAGGGGGAGGATGGGGGGAGGGGGAGGGTGGAGGGGCTCTAATAGCAAAGCAGTTCAGTCTTTGTTAACAGTGTCAACAAATCCAATGTTAACCTCCTCTTGACGGTCAAAAGGTTATCGATCTTACTCTCTTCGGCACACGTCAGCAAGAAAGTAGATTCATGGTCCTTTCAATAAAGTGATCAAAACGGTAGTCAGCGCGAACAAACAAAGTATTTCATCGGCGTCGTTAGACGCATGTCCTCAGAAAATCTGCTGATATCTGAACTTCCCCCACTGCCCTGCTGACCGAGACCTCCAAATTTCGCACTGCGTCGACGTCGCGAATATCAAGACCGAGTCGAGCGTTAACAGATTTGGTGCCAACACTGTTGACGGACGCGAACGGACGCATGCGACACACGGACGCATGGACGCACGACATCATGCCGATTTCTACATCTGCATCTGACATTCGTCAAGCTGAGGCTAAAAATATGACGGAAAAAAAATATAGACGAGAGCCTTATCCAGGCTACTGAGAGCATTATTAACAAAGTTACATGGGAGCCAGAAGAGAGAGGAGATATGGAACAGAGAGACAGAGAGCGGCGAGAGGGAGAGGGATAGGAGAGAGACGAGAGAGGAGAGGGCATAGGGAAGAGGGGCGAAAGCAGAGATATAAAGTATAGAGTGAGATAGAGAGCGAGACAGAGAGCGGAGAGGGAGAGGCGGGAGGAGAGAAGGGCGATGAGAGAGACGGCAGAGTAAGAGAGAGAGAGACAGACATTGCGGGCGATTAACTCAACCGACGACGAGGAACGGCGTCGAGTCCCATCCTCACCAGGTCGCGCTGCGCCGGTGCAGACGGGCCGGGTGGATTGTGCGCGCGCAGCATCCGTCCCTCGTTCACGTTAGTAACTAGTCGGGCGGAGGCAGGGAACGACTCACGTGTCTGTAGTGGGCTGTCAGCAAGCTATCGAAATTCTGCTCGATCGCTCGACAATCGGTGAAGAGAGATTCTCACAGAGCGCAGAAAAACAGCGGCCGTTCGCCCCCGACTTCTGTAAAGTGGCGTGGACAGTAGTCGCCGTATGCGGTCTTCACGTGCCACGGGGGAGCGGGTGGCGCGCCTGTCGGGGAGGTCGCGGAGCGACGTGCGAAGGATGCGTCGGCGTCACGGTTCGTGAGTCGTCTCCGGGAAGGCTCTCGCCGTCATCTTGATCGTCTTCCGCCAGCGCCGACGCGTCGGCCGTCAGTGACGGAGCGTGTGGTATTCGTCGCAGCGCGAGTCCGACACGGTTTGCTCCTGCAGGTGGGCGCCACCGCACCCAAGCGGTGAGTGCGAGGGGGCCGAAACGCGCTGCTGTCACGTGTGGACAGCTGAATGTGCGTGCTGCGAGACCAGCGCGTGGAAAAGCTTGTTCAATATATATAATCTTTTGGATGTTTAACTAGATTGCCCCCCAACCCGGGTGGTGGCCATATTGGAATTTGCCAATATGGCGGCCCCGGGGGGCGCCCATTCCGGCGCCCGCCAGAAATCGAAAAAGTATGGTATGGGCAACATCTGGGCCAAATTTGTTGCTTTTGGAAGAATGTGAACCAAAATATCCCTAACACCCCTGACTAAACGTCAATACAGTGAATACATGTTCTCTATCCTTGAACCGATCATTGCAGCACCTCCGACATGTGCCATCTTCTAAGGATCCTTTTAAATGTAAGTTTAGCTTAATTCTTCGTTTCTGTCATTCCGTATTGGAATTCTCACCCTTCGGCTATACTATATACTATAGTAATATAGTATATATTAGTAAATTGCAAATTTGCTGCTTTTTCCACTGCGACCCGCAGTGTTGATCTGTCGATTTGATAAACTTGTCTCTCCGACTTTGTTACAGTCCCTTGAACTTGTAAAGATTATTATTTATGAGGTTATGAGGTAGTACATGAACAGTGAGTGCATGTACAGTATACTATATGAATCATATAAATTATTATCATGATGCAGCTCCATGGCAACTTGAACTACTGTACTGAACGGGGTCAAGGACAAGGTCAACAGCTGAGCGTGATCATGATGATTGATGTAGTCTGTAAAGAAACAATATTACTAAACGAATATTACCTGAAAACTTTGTCACAAGCTTCAACACTTCCCACACGAACAATCTAAACTATAATTACTACATGTGGATCACGACATGTAACTGTAACTTGTAAGCGCGTAACTCCGTTTAACCAGAGCATATAAATCACTCTACTACATGTGACTAGACTTTTGTGTTTTTTCCTTGTGTCGAGGGGGCGCCACTTAGCAGTGATGCTCTTGTTTTGATCTTGTCATTAGTGCATTTCTCTCGTATCCATTTTCGTTAGGATCTCATCGAAGGTATTTTTGACCAGGATGTAAACAATTGGTTAATTGACAAGAATTTACCTACCTGTACAAGTAAAATCGACTCATATTCTACCTAAACTTAATAATATGTTCATGAACTGTGTATTTGTGGTGGCAGTTTCAGTTGTTCGCACTGTGAAAAGGAGAATAATCTGGAATAATAATTAATAATAATTAATATTTATATTACCCGGATGCACGTTCT
>NW_014579615.1:19715-27515 GCF_000485595.1 Priapulus caudatus
CCCAACTGTTGACGCACGGACGGACGGAAGAACAATCATGCGATTCTACAAGCTGCATCTGACTATGTCAAATGAGCTAAAAAGGACACAAATGAGTGAGTAAGAAGAAGTCAGTTTTAATTGAGCAACCATCGACGTACATTATAGAAACGATTGCCATCTGTATATCGCAATAATAATTTATAAACCAAAATGATTCACAATTTGTGACCGTAGATGGCGCTATACCCGCTTTGTAGCGATGGCGTTTGAAATAAATAGGCTATGCTACGTTCCGACATGTTTTGTAAATCTTTACTCTAATATAGACGTTTTATCGGCAGGGTGGAAAGGAAATACCAATTTTGCATTAAAGATATTGTCAATGAACTCTTGTAAAACGAACCAGACGAGTGTGACACCACAGACTGTTTGGGTCTATATAATATGCTATATAATTGCCAAACCCTACCTAATTTGCATAATTTTTTTTTAAATATCAAAACCCCTAGCCCTTATTTATTCACATACCAAAAATGAGCAAAATCCGTTGAACCTGAACTGACTAATGGCAATTCCCATTTTTGCCAAAAAATTGCCGTGGCTCGAAAGTACGTCGACTGGCGTGCTTCAAAATAGGACGTTCCATATGGGAGTATAGCAGTAACAACTATACCCAATTTCAAACATGTGGGTCAAACGGTTCCTGAGTTATCGTTGACCGAAGCGAAATGTTGACGGACGGAAGGACGGACGGACGGACGTACGACGGACGACGACCCATGGCAATAGCTCAGCTTGACGATGTCAAGGTGAGCTAAAAACGATGACCTGTCTATAAAGGACACTTTCTAGCTTTCACCTAATGCGACAGTCATACATTGAAACCACCTATATACAACCGACACCTCTCCATCAAGGCCACTTTCGACATTTCCCCCCCCCCCAAGTGACCCTTATACGCAGGTGTTGCCGTAGTCCTGCACAAACCTGATGTTCCGTGAACAGTCGCACTCCCTCGCACTGGTGGAAGACCGGATAATGGCTGGCGTCTATCTCATCTCGGCGGTAGCAGTCGCCTGCGAAGGCATAACATATAGAAGCATATATAATATATATATATATGAAACAAGTGCCGCAGAGCGACAGCGCTCAACTGACGTGTACTGTAGCCGGGTATTCTTCTGATAAACTTACTGGCAACCGAATCAAGTGCGCCCTCCCGCACCGCATTGATAGGCTTTGCTATACCGGTAGTACAGTAATAAAGATATAGCTGTGTAACTTTAATGACTTCGCTATATTAACGTTATCATGGATATACGTCGAGCGCGAGCGTAGCGGTGGTGGTGGGGGGAGGGTAGGGGGTGGAGGGGCTCGAATAGCAAAAGCAGTTCAGTCCTTTGTTAACAGTCAACAAATCCATGTTTAACCCTCCTCTTGAGGGTCAAAAGGTTATCAGATACTTACTCTTCGCACGTCAGCAGAAAGTAGATTTCATGGTCCTTTCAATAAAGTGATAAAAACGGTAGGTCAGCGCTGAAACAAAAAAGTTTTCTCGGTCCGTTAGACCATGTCCTCAGAAAATCTCTGATATCTGACTTCCCCCACTGCCCTCTGACCTGTGACCTCCAATTTCGCACTGGTCGACGTCCCGAATATCAAGACCGTACGTCGAGCGGTTAAGATTTGTGCCCAACTGTTGACGGACGCACGGACGCATGGACACACGGACGCATGGACGCACGGACAATCATGCGATTCTACATGCTGCATCTGACTTCGTCAGCTGAGCTAAAATATGACGGAAAAAAATATGACGAGCTGTATCCAGGCTACTGAGAGCATTATTAACAAAGTTACATGGGAGGCAGAGGGAGAGGGATAGGGAAAGAGAAACAGAGAGCGGGAGAGGGAGAGGGATAGGGAGAGAGAGAGAGACAGAGACAGAGAGAGAGAGAGAGGGAGAGGGATAGGGATAGGGAGAGAGGGGGCGAAAGAGAGATATAGAATAAGAGTGAGATAGAGAGAGTGAGACAGAGAGCGGGAGAGGGAGAGGGAGGAGGAGAGAAGGGCGAGAGAGAGACGGAGAGTAAGAGAGAGAGAGACAGAATGCGCGGGCGATTATCTCACCGACGACGAGGAAGGCGTCGAGTCCCATCCTCACCAGGTCGCGCTGGTGTGCAGACGTGTGCGCGCGCAGCATCCGTCCCTCGTTCACGTAGTAACTGTCGGCGGGGGAACGACTCACGTGGTCCGTGGGGGTCAGCAAGCTATCGAAATTCTGCTCGATCGTGACAATGGGAGAGAGATTCTCACAGAGCGAAAACAGCGGCGTTCGCCCCGACTTCCTGTAAGTGGCGTGGAAGTAGTCCCGTATGCGGTTCTTCACGTGCCAGAGCGGGTGGCGCCGCCTGTCGGGGAGGTCGCGAGCGACGTGCGAAGCGATGCGTGGCGTCACGTTCGTGAGTCGGTCTCGCGGGAAGCTCTCGCCGTCTATCTTGATCGTTTCCGCGGCGACGGCGTCGGCCGTCAGTGACGGAGTGTCGTGGTATCGTCGCAGCGCGAGTCCGACACGGTTGCTCCTGCAGGTGGCGCCACCGCACCCAAGCGGGAGGTGCGGGGGGGCGAGAACGCGCGTGGCTGTCACGTGATTGGACAGCTGACGTGCGTGCTGCGAGAGCGCGCGGAGACACCTGGTGACGACGGCAGAAGTCATCGCGAGCGAGACGCCACCCCTGAAAAGTCGTTACAATAAATGTTAATTAATTAAACCATCATTAGATCAGCATTTGTTCTGTCACGACATGCAGTAAGTCGACTACCAGGCTGCAAGACTAACTAGTCAGGGGTGGTAGGGCTAAAAAAAGGGCCGTTTGGTTCATATTCTTCCAAAAGCACCAAATTTGGCCCAGATGTTGCCCATACCATACTTTTTCGATTTCTGGCGGGGCCCGGAATGGGCGCTCCCCGGGGCCGCCATATTGGCAAATTCCAATATGGCCACCACCCGGGTTGGGGGTCAATCTAGTTAAACATCCAAAAGAACTATAATCATAAATAATACCACTTTTTAGGGGTTTTCAAGGTCTGGGAATCTGATTCTGATCTTACTTCAGTGATTTGAGGTCAAGGTCACCCCTCAAGGTCACCCTAAAGGTCATTTTGGGGTCAAATATCTTGTTTTTTAGTGTTTTTTTGTCAATATATACACATATCAAACAGCACTCAATTTTATCAGTTTCCGGGGTTGAGTAACCCGAATCTGACTTATTTGAACGATTTGAGGCAATATTGCATGTCAAGGGTCACGATAGAGGTCACCCGACCGAGAGGTGAATCGTACGTCAATTATAGTAAAAAACCAAAAGTGCTAGCAGTGCTCGAAATAAGAAAAAAAATGTGGTTGTCCTGCGACAACCCAGGCATCAAATCGGTTGCTCCGCAACAATTTCTGGTTGTCCCAAAAAAATATCCCCAAATTCCTATTTTCAATCACATAATAATATGGTCAGAAAACACCCAAAAACAGTGTTGTAGCCAGGATTTTTAACAAGGGGGCCAAAAACAGCACACTGCGCAAAATAGTGGATGACTTAATATTTTAATGGCTCCTCCACCTCCCTCTCCACACCCTACGGCTCCTCTACTTCTCTGCAATCTTTGTTTTGGGTGCATGCGAAAAGGCGACATTTTTGTTCATTGTTCTCTGCTCCCAAGATATGTAATGTCTCAGTGGCGGATCTAGGATCTAGGATTTTCGGGGGGTGAACACAAAGCGGGGGGTATGGGGGTTCTCCCCCACAAAATTTTGAAAATGTAAGATGGCAGGAGATGGTATTTTGCGGCACTTTTGAGATAACTGTACAGCCCTTCATTCTGCTACGACAATTCTCTTTTTTTTTACTTTCGGATCAACATGAATCCCCACTGTTGTTTGTTTTGCATGGGCAAAGCCATCGGAAAATTCAAAAATAATAATGGAATAAAAATACCAAAATGTAGGGGTGAACTGCTGTTTGCTGGTCAAATCGACTTCACCTCTCATAAATCAGAAAACCTGACATATACCAGTGTTGCAAATAGCAGCTAGTATGCGTCGCTTTCCCACACCATAGATTAATGGCGGGGCCGCAGGCTATAAGTGCTCTTGAGAACCCCTGAGAAAAACTAAAATAAGTGCGTTTTCGTCACCTTTTTTACTTGGTTGTCCACGACAATGTCTCAGACTGGTTAGGTTGTCCGCGGCAAATTCTGGTTGTCTGCGACAACGGACACGCTTATTCGAGCACTGGCTAGAATCAGACATAATACCACTTTTTAGGGATTTGTGGCCTCTGAGAATCCGATTCTGATCTTATTTATAGGATTCGAAGTCAAGGTCACTCCTCAAGGTCACCTAGGTCAATTTGGGTCAACCCCAGTGTTTCTAGTGTGTCACCCCACATCAAAAAGTATTGAGATTCTCCCACAGAAACACTTTTTGCCAAGACACACTGCAGCAACAACGACCGACCGTAACGACAAACGACTTTTCAGAAAATTAGAAACTATGTTTCCTATATGTATATGAGCCATTGCACACTGACGCAGGATTGACTTTAACGGTGGCCCGGGTGCCAATGGCCACCTGAAACGGCGTCGGCCACCTGAAACTGTCGGGTAGTGTGCCCGCCTGGCCACCATAAAAAATAAGGCCGTGCATGCCTACGTGACGCGTTCCCGGACGAGAACCGCTAGCTACGCGTCCGGACATCTATCTCACACAGAGATCTTGCGACACGCACGGCATGATTGCGCAAGGGGACGCTCTGCTGATTTGCCGAGTGTGTGTGTACGCTGTGTGTGTGTGTGTGTGTGTGTGTGTGTGTGTTTGTGTGACGTGCGTGTGCGTGTGCGCAGTGCGCGTACGTGTGTGCGGTGCGTGTGCGTGTGCCCGTGGCGCGTGTGTGTGTAGTGTGGTTTACTGGAAGCAGATTCTGAGATATGTGAATCGCAACAAGAAACAATGCTTTACTTTGCCTAAATCCAGATTCTGAGAATGTGAATTGCAACAAGAAACAATGCTTGTACTTGGCATCCTGACTGACACGATAGTTGAGGAGTTCGAGGCCATCCACGACCCACCATCATCATCCCATGCTCATCATGAGGAAGAACACAGCTTGCAAGTCAAGTTTCGAAAGGAATGTACTATCGTTCATCAGGGTGGTCGAGCAGCTAGACAACCCTTTCCTCACTACAAGTCAGGAGCTCTGTAGCCTCGATACCACATAAGTGTTATGGAACAAGGCCGTTGCTAATTCTCTATCCAAATCCATGAGCTGACCAAGCCCTTCATGCGCAGCATAGCGTCATTTGAAAAGGCCTGGAAAAAGCTTTCATACCGGTATCTGATACCATTCAAGGCGAACAACATCTAACATTCGCCAACCGACCTGACACCCAAGAAAAAAGGCCAAGAAGGACACTGGCATACAGAGGCAGATATGACCTTAATCACGCAAGCTTTTCCTGCTCACTTCAGTCGTTGTCCCGATGCGACATGACAGACTTCTTTTCGGTTCGAAAATCAGAAAGAGCCACCAAGCCTGGCGGATCGAGGTCGCTGCGATCTGGGACGACAATCGGACATTCTTCAATGCCTCAATGCACCCACTGGCCGCACCAGCTGCTGCCAAACAAGCCACGTTGGTGGTGTTGGATATGGCAGCCAGTGATCACATCATGGTGCGCCCCACAACAGCAAAAAACATTCAGAGAGTATGCGCTTCACATTGTACATTTCTGGAGGTCCAAATGAAGAGTGGTACCCAACGCATCGACGCTGGTATGGGATAATTACCCCGAGGAAAATAACCTCAAAGCTCTCACACAGCTACGACGTGGGAGAGGCCCACGGACAAGAGTCGGCGATGGCAGCACTCAAATTCCGAAGCATGAATGGAACAGTGCTTCCTAAAAACTTGAGGGAGAACAAGAAGGAGCTCTTCTCATTCATCAGCACACAGATCTCCAAGAACGACATGGGTGGAAAAGCTCCTCCTGAGTACCGTTTCGAGACCGTGCTCTCCAACAAGCATGTTGACCCTCACAACACTTCAGCCGTGCAACCATTCCGAGGCGGACACAAAGATCTTACTGCATCTGGCACATGCCGCAGAGGCAGATTGGTCTATGTTCGCAACGGTGGACAGCGATGTCGTGGTTTTGGCAATCCGGTTTTTCGAGACCCGTCGCTCACAGAGCTCTGGTGGGGTTCGTCTGGTAAAAAGTACCGTGATTTCCCAGTCCCATGACCATCGCGTCCAATCTCGTCCTTCAAAGTCCTTGGCACTATCCCTTTTCCGACAGCCTAACACGATGTGACACGAATTCAGCAGTTATCTTGGCATGTGGCAAGAAGACCGCACTGGGCAGGCCTGGACAAGCATGTCGACGCTGCAACGACACCTAGTGCGCTGCTCTACACGCGACCCTAGACCTTCTTCAGTCTGGTGTCTACATATGCAGCAGATCGCAACGCTTCGGCGTACTCATGTGACAGCAAGGGGTGTGTGGCAGCTGGTGTCAATGACTGCCACGCACGCTCTTCATCACTGGAAGGCAGATCACTGGAAAATATTCACCTACCAAGCAGCACAGTTTCCAGCATTGAGCGAGTTACTACGCGCACATTCTACCTGGAGTCAGGCCACCTCGTCAGCAAGAAATTCCTGACTACTTCAGCTGAGTTGGGATTGGCACAAAGGGTGCACCAGTACATGGCAACCACTATGGAGCCGACTCTCAGCGCAGCGCTTCAGTACATTGCCATTCTTTGCACTCGCGCTCTGAAGCATGCCACAGGAAGGTGCAAATGCAACCACGCCGGTGTCGATGTAATGCCCTTTGAAATCGAAGTGGCTGCGTTAATAGCGCGAAGATGACCGTACGAATACTTCTATCTGAATTACTTAATAAAAATTGATCCTGAATAATCTTGTTTATTTTAGTTAGTAACACAATCTGAGCTTGACATTTGACCCCAAAATGTGGTCACTATGTCCTCAATCGCCAAAATAGACATCAGAATCGATTTCAGAGGCCACAAATCCCTAAAAACTGTGTATTATGCTCTAATCTTAGTGTTTAATAGTTTTGACGTACGATTGCACCTCCTCAGTCGGCGTTCCTCTATCGTGACCCTGACATGTATATAGCCTCAAATCTTCAAATAAGGTCAGATTCGGGTTACTCAACCCGAAACCGATAAAATACAGGTGGCTGTTCTGTATATATTGACAAAAAAAACGCAAAAAATCGACAGTATATTAGGANAGAGAGAGAGAGAGAGAGAGACAGGGGGGGAAGAAGGTGAAGTCATACTAAGAAGGACGAGTAAACTTACAATACCGCCTCTTCTTTCCTAACTCTCACTACCTCGCTCACAAACTAGTAGCCACGCTCTCCCCTCCTTCTCCACAATGCTCGCTCCCTTCCCCTCCTTCTCCTATCATAATCTACGCCTCCTCCTCCTCCTCCTCCTGCTTTCTAATCACCCTTCTCCTCGTTTTTTCGAAAAAAAGTTACACCACAAGCGCTCCCGTGGGACCTTAATTCCTGACAAGGCTCTATAGCAGACTCTATGACAGACTCTATAGCAGGCTCTATAGCAGTGACAGCGCTCGAGAAAAAAACACCAATCGGATCACCGATCGGTGGCGATGGGAGAAGGGCAGGAAGAGGAGGGCAGGAGGAGGAGAGGAGGACATGAGGAGGGCAGGAAGGAGGAGGAGGGGAGGAGGAGGGCAGGAGGAGGAGGGGAGGACATGAGGAGGG
>NW_014579615.1:27770-29447 GCF_000485595.1 Priapulus caudatus
CAGAGAGGAGGGCAGGAGAATGAGGAGGCAGGAGGAGGAGGAGAGCAGGACGGGGGAAGTTAAGAAGGGCAGAGTGGGGGCAGCAGAGCACAGGAGGGCAAGGAGGAGGAGGAGGGGCAGGAGCGAAGCAGGCGGGCAAATGCGGAGGAAGGAGTGGGCAGCGAGAGCGTAGGTTGGGCAGGAAGGGGAGCGAGGCAGAGGGGGAGGCAGGAGGAAGAAGAAGAGGCAGCGAGGAGGAGGAGGGCAGGAGAAATAAGGGGCAGATGAGGAGGAAAGCAGGAGCAGGATAAAGAAGGCTTCTCTACGTAACGAAGCCTGCGTCGATTATCAACTGGAAGTGGGAGAGCAGACAACAATAGAGGAAGTGAAAAGAGGAAGAAACGAAGAGAGAGAGAGAGCCGAGAGAGGAACCAACAAGCAGAGACATAGTGGACAGAGAGAAGCGATGACAGTGTATATATATCGTTTATATACTCGTATTTATATCTTAATATATTCGTATATATTCTATATATATTATTATTATATATCTATTCTTATACTATATATCTAATATATATATCTATACTATCTAAACTATCTATATATTATAGTCTTTTATATATATATCATATATATGCTAGTCCTATATTCTATATATAATAATTAGTTATATATATAGTAATTATATATATACTATAGTGGGAGAAGAACGAATTTGGGGGAAAGAAGGAAGAGAGAGAAGAAGAGAAGAAAAGAATAGAGGGGCGAGAGGTGACAGACATAGAGACACAAGAGGAAGAACATGGAAGAGAGAGCCAGAGAGGAGACGGAGGACAGACACACGAGAAAGGACAGGAAAGCGTGAGCGCACGCGCGAGACGGAAGCGGGCAGAGAGAGAGGAGCAGAGAAAGAGGAAAGAACACACAGAGAGAGGCGAGAGCACAGGAAGCGGAGGGCAGAAGAAGCGGCAGGAGAGAGAGAGGGGGGGAAGAGGAGAGAAGAGAGAGAGAGAGAGAGAGAGAGACAGAGTCTCTCCCCGCCGCCTGTTGTTCGATTCTATCGTGAGGGTTCGGCGAGAGGTCGGCAGTCAATGTCCACGTCGACCATTCACGACAATACATCGCAGCCGACAACAACACCATCGCTCCACGCGACGTCATCGATCTCCACCACCGCCGTCGCCGCGTCGTCGCCCGAGGCCGTCACTCATGATTTACCTTGTCGACGTCGCTTCTGATTTACCTGCCGACGCGGGATCAAAGCGGTGCCATGTGCGCACGTCGACGCGCGAAAAATCATTATTTAACTTTCCGCCTGAGGTGGTTCTCAACTACCTGTGTGTGTGTGTGTGTGTGTGTGTGTGTGTGTGTGTGTGTGTGTGTGTGAGAGAGAGGAAAGAGGTTAAGTAATAAGCTCACCAATTGACACGCGAGCATGGATTCAACTCCGCGGGCAATTCATAAAAAACTCATTCGGGAATGCTTAACCCTGACCCGCCGGGTTAGAACGCTGCATGAGGTCGGAAAAGGGCAAAACGTTCACTCACACACACACGCGACACGGCCACGCACACGGCGGCACACGCACACGCCCATCGCAAACACACACACACACACCCCAACAACACACAAACGCCACACACACAACACCCACACACACCAACACCACAGCATCACACCACACACAACACACAC
>NW_014579616.1:0-7500 GCF_000485595.1 Priapulus caudatus
GATTAATTTGAGAAATGATCGTTTTAAATGGACTATATGTCACGTTTTTATCAGGACTATGTTAGTCAAAAACATTTTTGGAATTAAACGTTTTTAAACGTACTAACCGCTTACCTGACTACTGGCTAAATTGTATGAAAGTCACTAAAAAGTATCCGAGCTATTTGCCTTTTCGGTGCCCACCAAATTGGTTCCCCATGGAAAATTAAATTATTAATTTATGAACTGTCATTAAACGGAGAACATCCTCATTTAAGCGATTGAAGTTCTTTATACAGTTTTCGTTTGCAGTGAGAGATGCGTGACGGTGGTCATACAGCACTGCACGTGTGCGTAGCCTAACAGCGTGTTGCTCTTTTCATTCTCGTTAAAACTGAAGAGAGATGGCACCAGAAGTTGCTTCAAACGACCTTGTTTGTAGGTTTAACGCCCGGGTCGTTTCAGGAAGTGGGCTAGCGTGTATTGCATTGTGGTGAACGACCTATATCTCTCTCTCGTTCTAGCTCTCTCTCTCTCTCGCTCTAGCTCTCCTCTCTCTCTCTCNGGAAACCGTTCGTTGCTAAATATTGGCGCCCCGATAGCTTCTAATAATGTCTATAAACAGGTCACAACAATAGCGGTAAATCGTGCGAATTCAGCTCGTGCAAGATTACGATTTACAGCAATACGCTAGCAAATATATGTAAACGAATATCAGTACCAAGAAGGTGAGTGATTAGTGGTCATAATAAGCTGAGGAACGTATACACTTGGCTTCTTTATTGGTGGCAAATCTTGATGAGAAAAATCAGTTAAAAATGCGGGAATCGGGTGCCTCACTCTTGTGTTATTATCTACTCTTGATATATATATATATATATATAGCGTGATGGCTGCGCGACGCTGCCGCGCGCATTCATGCTTGTTCTGGACGCTGTGCATCTCGTTGTTGCATGGCAACGTGATCAGCTTTCCTCCGCATCTCATCGACTGAGTGCACTTAATGTTAGAATCTCCCGTAGGACGATCATGGTGACGATGATTATCATTATGATCACTGTCTATCTATGTCACTCTTTCACACTCGCTATCGCAGTTGCTCCTTGTCCCCTCAATTTCCTCCTCTATTTCCCACGGGCTTTCTCTCTCGTTCTCTCTCTCGCTCTCTCTCTCTCTCTCTCTCTCTTTCTCTCTCTCTCTTCTCTCTGTGTGTGTGCGTGCGTGCGTGCGTGCGTGCGTGCGTGCGTGCGTGCGTGCGTGCGTGTGTCGGCGGCCTCTATTTGTGTCTCTCACTCTTTCTTTCGCACCCTTTCTGCGGCCTCTCTCTCTCTCGTTCCCTCTACCTACCTGTCTGTCTGTCTGTCCGTCTGTCTGTCCGTCCGTCCGTCCGTCCGTCCGTCCGTCCGTCCGTCCGTCCGTCCGTCCGTCCGTCCGTCCGTCCGTCCGTCCGTCCGTCCGTCCATCCATTCGTGCATCCATCCATCCATCCATTCATCCATCCATCCATTCGTGCATGTATCTATCTATCTATAGCTTCTTTTCATGTCATTCCCTCTCATTCTCATGCTTGTCTGATTTTTCGTTCATATATATTTCTCTCTGTGTTTATCGCCTTCGTGCTTTGGTTAGCTTTATCACAGCAGAGATTATGTTACAGTGCATTTCCGTGTTAGTTTGATAGACTATTCTCCGCAGATATTCCTGAACATGTGACCATGTTAATTTTCCAGTGTAACGAATGCAATTGTTGTTGGGGTACTACCGTTGCTGTCACGACTGCATGCTTTCGAATCGTTGTAATTTTCTCGTTTTTGAAATAAATTCGTGGCCTAATTTTGAATGAACCACTATATTTGTATTAAACAGCATTTTAATAAACATGAGTTAACTGAATCGTAGATGGATGGGCTCACAGCTAGGCTACTAGCTGTGTCAGTCATTAGAGCTAACTCGTACGTCAATGTCACGTATACAATACATAATAGTCAATGTCACGTACTGAAAATTTAGATCCTAAATGGCCAGATCTTAAGAGTGTCAAGATGACAGATGACCGAGCTAAGACGAGCTACCGTCGGTTCTACAACAGACGTCATTCGGTGAAATCTCTTCCAGAGCTTGGACCTGGAGACATGGTACGGGTAAAATTGGACAGGGAGAAGGGATGGAAAACACCGGGAGTAGTTGTGAGTCAAGCGACTACCCCACGATCCTACATGGTGACTACCGATGGTTCGGCAACAATGCGCCGAAATCGAAGACATCTGAAGGTCAGCCTTGGTGAGGATGTGGCAGTTCCTGTGGAATCCCAGGATACACCAATGTTAGAGACAGTGCCATCTTCTGGTGAACGAACTGAGACTCCAGAAGATAATGCACACGAGATGGATGTGGAATCACATTCACCCGGTCCACGGACAAGCGGTCGGGTAGTGCGCAAGCCGTTGCGTTTTCGGGATGATATTGATAATTGATTATTGGTAGCGAGTAGTGTGGTTAAAGTAACCAGTGCTTTGTGGAAGTTTAATAAGTTAATGGTTAGTGAAGTATTGCGTGACCAGGGAGAAAGAAACGGTTGTATTATTATGTATAATTCGATTCTCATATATGTTTAGAAAATGTTCTACATTCAGTTGAGTAACAGACAATCTCAAAAGGAGGGAGATGTCACGATACTATTCGGTACTATATGAGTAATATAGTGTTAGAGCCACCCGGGAAGGTTCTTGGAATCCAAACTGAAACGGACTTGTTATTCATTATCGGGTTCTGTGTGAACTGGTTGTGTTATCGTGTGGCTGGTTAAATAAATGTGTTCTGTTCATTAAAAGATATATAGTTCGTGGTATCCTGAACGCGACAGTGATAAGCTAGCCGTCTTAGACAAGAGAGAACCTTCCTTCAAGTTTATTCACACCAGTAACCCCACAGTTACATCATGGTCCTGACATAGCATCACACTAACCCCACAGTTACATCATGCTCCTGACGTAGCGTCACACTAACCACACAGTTACATCATGGTCCTAACATATAGCATCACACTAACTCCACAGTTACATCATGGTCCTGATATAACATCACATTAACCCAACAGTGACATCATGGTCCTGACATAGCATCACACTAACCCCACAGTTACAACATGGTCCTGACATAGCATATCACACTAACCCAACAGTGACATCATGGTCCTGACATAGCATCACACTAACCCCACAGTTACATCATGGTCCTGACATAGCATCACACTAACCCCACAGTTGTATGATATGCTGATCGTGCAATATGTTATCTGAGTACTAGTTTGAAGAGCAAAGCAAGAGCATGCTGTCTGGTCCTTTCTGCGTGTTTGCTGCAGCCGTCACCTCCACCCCTTGCCACTAAAGGTCAGGCAATCTACATAAGTCATTAAGACGTTACTGTATTTGTACCTGGGCCACCTGCCACCCAACCAACGTTGCTAACACACTTGCTAGAAAAAACATTCTGTGGTTGCATAGGTTTGCCTTTGCGATTGCGAAACGCTAGCAGATAAAGCCGCTCTCTAATACTAGCGGCTCAATGTCTCACAAGTAAATCCTGGTTTCAGACATTCCCGGTTTTCGAGTTGAGAGAGCTGGCTGTATGTTGGCTGCTCTCTTCCGCGTTGACCCTACTGTCACGGCCGATGTTGCGTCGCTGGCTGTGGAGCTTGGAGTAATCAAGAGCGTATAAAGAAGGCCTTAATTCTTTATACGCTCTTGGAGTAATCATTTTATCAGGACTGATAATTACTCCAAGCTAGGACCCATTTACCGCTAGTTGAACTTACATGTAAAGGCATCATTTAGTTGCATCATAGAATTACAACATTGCATAATACATATAAAATAATATTAAGCGCGTATTAAGTATTATATACTTAATACGCTCTTGATAATATCTCTGCATTATAATCATACGTCATTGTGTGATACATGTATGTGTATATGCCATTATGTGATACATTTGTACGAAAGTATCATACTGTGAATCATTTAGGTATATGTGCCATTCTGACATTCTGTGATACATTTATACGAATGTATCTTTCTATGAATCATGTAGGTTCATGTGCCATTCTGTAGGTGTGCATGCCTTTCTGCGATACGTGTAGGTGCATTCTGTGATACAAGGGGTGCATGACTTGCTTAAAGCGAGGATATCTCGTGTTTTTTACCAACCGTTTTCATAATACTACTACCTACCGGTATTTCTTGCGTAACACCAAGTGTATATAGTAAGGCTAACACAGAACAGTCGCACAACATTTGTTTTACTTGTATGTCCACCGATCTGCATTCCAAGTAAGATTTGTTTACATATATATCAACAAAACTAGCGTGTGATTCTCGCGAGATGCCATCGGCTGGTGCCCTGTCCCTATACACTATGTTACCTGTGTCTACGTGTCGAGATAGCTACTAGTCTATAAATATATGTGTTGCGTAACTTTTCTGTGCTTATTTTGTGAGAGCATTTGAACATTCCATCATCGCGAACCTCAAGATAGTAGGCGCACGTTTGCTGTTCATTTACTGTTTTATAGCATATAAAAGCAGAAACTCATAATAATTATTATGCTGAAGTAATCAGTAATAGGTTGTAAGCTGACAGGTGAGACTAAAATTGTAAAAATTTGTTTGTTTTTAGCTCGTCTGACATAGTCAGATGCAGCTTGTAGAATCGCATGATCGTCCGTGCGTGCGTCCGTGCGTGCGTGCGTCCGTCCGTCAACATTTGGGCACAAATCTAAACGGCTCGACGTACGGATTTGAAAGTCGGGACGTAGGGGGGTAATAGATTTCGTTTTGATTTTGAATTTGATTTTGATTTCGATTTTGATTTCGTTTTGAATTTGATTTTGATTTTGATTTTGTTTTGAATTTGATTTCGATTTTGATTTCGTTTTGAATTTGATTTTGATTTTGATTTTGATTTTGATTTCGTTTTTTTTTTTGCTTTTATTTATTTCAGAGGTAAAATTGTAGTGGCAGCCCTGGGCCACCATACAGGTGTGCATGTTTATTAGAAAAGTGCCAGTTCCGCCCCATCATCCCATGCATGAGTAATGGGTTGCCCCCGGGTTTTATATATATAGATACTAGCAGGATACCCGGCGTTGCCCGGGGAAATCAGTGGCGTTACTCAGTTGGTACATTTCGGATGACGGTAGCCACGCGAGCAGTCCGGGTGCTTTTAATATACAGACTGCTTTAGAAAATAATATGATTTAAACTTAAGGAGCGTAAACCTTGTTCAACGCATTGTCTTTGCAATTGAACTACAAATGTAGCCTCACATCCACACAGGTATGGGCTCTAATAATAGTCCGTATTTCCTTCTATACCTTAAGTTAAGGGGAAAATATTCCCCCTCCGTTGGTTGACACATCTTGACCTTTGACCCTTGACCCCTAAATTGGTCATCCCGAGTCCTTTTGACGATACCCCCCTCCCCCCACGTCCCGAATATCATCACCGTACGTCGAGCGGTTAAGATCATTTGTGCCCAACTGTTGACGGACGGACGCACGGACGGACGGACAATCATGCGATTCTACAAGCTGCATCTGGCTTCGTCAGATGAGCTAAATACACGATTGTATTATTTGGTGGCATGTGGGAAGGGCATTAATTCAAACAATTTTCCGTGAGATGATGGTGTTGCAGGGCACTGACCGTCAGCTAACACACGCACGCACGCACGCACGCACGCACGCACGCACGCACGCACGCACGCCCGTACGTACGCACGCACACATACACGCTGGCACGCGCATGCACGCACAAGCACCTACAGACACCTACATACACCTACATTTCCGGTATTAATTATGGTCTAGCAACATTCAAAACTGTCAGTAAAAGCTGCTCGTCTTGCAGCGTCTGTCGCAATATGATGACGTCATCAGTGTGTTGATATCGGGCTATTTATTCCGGTAGTGGTTTCATTAGGGGAATGTGATACACAGATATCTGTATACCATGTTTACCCGCACTGATCTAATCACATTTAGACTGCTTCGTAAACTCGCATTTGGGAATCGTAAAAGTCACGAAAAATGTCTAGCGGTGTGGCGTGGGTAGGAAATAACTCTTGTTCTCTATGTATGTAAACCTGGTATATATGCTGGCTACGACAGGGTATATGTTGGGTATGTGTGTAGCAGGCAGGTAGGTGTGTTTATGCGGGTGGAAGTAGGCTCTGTTCTGCTCCGTAAGGTTCGTTGCCGCCGGCGGCGGCGGCGGTGCTATCGGGGAGGTTTACTACGTGTGTGTTCAGTGATGTGCGAGCAAATCAAGGGGACAGCTGCTCCTGCTGCTGTTGTTGTTGCTGCTGCTGCTGCTGCCGCTCCTGCTGCTCCTGCTGCTGGTGGTGGTGGGGGCGGCTGCTGCTGTTGCTGCTGCTGCTCCTGCTGCTGCTGCTGGTGGTGGTGGTGGCTGCTGCTGCTGCTGCTGCTGCCGCTGTTGCTGCTCCTGCTGGTGGTGGGGGCGGCTGCTGCTGCTGCTGCTGCTGGTGGTGGTGGTGGCGGCGGCTGCTGCTGATGCTGCTGCTGCTGCTGATGATGATGATGCTGCTGCTGGTGGGTGTCCTCTCCTCTCTCCTTCGCTGCATGGGAGCAGGAGAGAGGGTCACTGGTATCCTCTCCTCTCTCCTTCATGGCAGGGGAGTAGGAGAGATGGTCACTGTTGTCCTCTCCTCTCTCCTTCGCTGCATGGGAGCAGGAGAGAGGGTCACTGGTGTCCTCTCCTCTCTCCTTCGCGACAGGGGAGTAGGAGAGAGGGGACTGACTGTTGTCTTGGCCAAGGGGAATCAGTTTGTCTAAGTATAATAGCAGGAGTCGAGTTAACTCGAGCCTATCTATAGAGTCAAATAAGCAGTTTTACTATCGGACTCCTTGATTTTACGTCGTCAGACTTCCAATCCTGCCTTGCATAAGCTATTATCCCGAAACATTGAATACAGTGTAGTAGTGTACAACATTCATGTACCATTGCATGCGGTGATAACGTGTGTTCTGCAGGTAACGCGGTAGTTTATGTTATTGTGGCCGTTACGTCGACTTGTGGGTTTTGTGTCATTTTGCCGAACCAACTCTTACTTTTAGAGAACATGGAGCCTTATCTTAAATGCACAAACGCCTTTATTAAATATTAATTTCTGCGCCCCGTATAGCAACGAGCAGTATCTGTGAATTAAGTCATGCTGTACGTGTGTATGAGAGAAGAAAACGATTGTTACTATACTGACTCTGCTCGTATATTGATGTGGTGCGTATGTGTTTGTGTGTTCACAGGTCCAGCTACAGTTCAGATGGTGTCAAACACCACGGGTCCACCGGTGCCAATGCCGATGCACGTGCCGCCGGGTCACATGGTACAGCAGATCGTTGACGAGAACGGCACGTTAAGACATGTCATCTTGTCACCCCAGATGCCACTACACGGCGTCGCCCTTATGCCTGGTACAGGCCCTGCACAATACGTGAGTCTACTT
>NW_014579616.1:11686-27192 GCF_000485595.1 Priapulus caudatus
TTATGGTCACTCCTCGTGTCAACTGCTCGTTAATAACTCATTTCACTTTTTACGTTTGATTTTGATTTTGATTTTTGATTGTGATTCTTCGATATTTCGATTTCGATTTCGTTTTGATTTTTGATTTTGATTTTGATTTGATTTTGAATTTCGTTTGATTTTGATTTGATTTTGATTTCGATATGATTTCGTTTTGAATATTGATTTTGAGTTTGAATTTTGATTTTTTGATTCGTTTTTTTTTTTGCTTTTATTTATTTCAGAGGTAAAATTGTAGCTGGCAGCCCTGGAAACCAACTGGGCACCATACAGGTGTGCATGTTTATTAAAAATGTGCCAGTTCGCCCCATCATCCCATGCATTGAGTAATGTTGTGCCCCGGGCCCGGTTTTATATATATAGTAATACGTAGCAGGATACCCGGCGTGCCCGGGAAAATCAGTGGAAGTTACTCAGTTTGTACATTATCGGAATGACGGTTAGCCACGTCGAGCAGTGCGGGTGCTTTTAATATAAAGCAGACTGCTTTAGAAAATAATATGATTTAAAGCTTAAGGAGCGTAAACTTGTTTCAACGCATGTCTTTGCAATTGAATAAAATTGTAGCCTCAGCATCCACACAGTATGCCGGCTCTATATAGTCCCGTATTTCTTCTGATACCTTTAAGTTAAGGGAAAATATTTCGCCCCTCGTTGGTGACACATCTTGCACCTTGACCCTTGACCCTTAAATTTGGTGCATCCCGAGTCCCTTTTTGACGATACCCCCTCCCCCCACGTCCGATATCATCGATCCGTACGTCGAGGCGGTTATGCAGACATTTGTGCCCAACTGTTGACGACGGACGCCACGCGTGACTGGGACGGACAATCATGTGCATTCTACAAGCTGCATCTGGCTTTCGTTCAGATGAGCATAAATACAACGATTGTATAATTATTTCGGTGGCATGTTGGGAAGGGCATATAATTCAAACAAGTTTTCTCGTGAGAATGATGGGTGGTTCTGCAGGGCACTGACCGTCAAGCTAACACACGCTACGCACGACGCACAGCACGTGCACCACTGCACCGCACGCACGCAAGCGCACGCACGCACGCACGCCCGTACGTAACGCACGCACACATACACGCTGGCACGCCAGCACGCACAAAGCACCTACAGACACCTATACATGCTACATTTCCGGTATGTAATTACTGTCTTAGCAACATTCAAACTTCAGTAAAAGCTGCTCGTCTTGCCAGGTCTGTGCGCTAAATATGAATACGTCTATCAGTGTGTTGATATCGGGCTATTTATTCCCGCTAGTGGTTTATTAGGGGAATGTGATTACAAGATATCTGTATACCATGGTTTGTATCCCGCACTGCATCTAACACAGTTTAGATGCTGCTGTCGTAAAACTCGCATTTGGAATCGTAAAAGAGTCCACGAGAAAATGGGTCTGCGGTGTGGCGTGGGTAGGAAAGTAACTCTTGTTGCTCTATGTATGTAAACCTGGTATATATGCTGGCTACGACAGGGTACATAATGTTGGGTAATCGTGTGTAGCATGGCATGGATATGCGTGTGTTTATGCGGTGGAAGTAGGCTCTGTTTCTGCTCCGTAAGGTTTCGTTGCCGCCAGGCGGCGGCGGCGGTGCTATCGGAGGAGGTTTACTACGTTAGTTGTTCAGGAATGTTGCGATGCAAAATCAAGGGGGACAGCTGCTCCTGCTGCTGTTGATAGTTTGCTGCCTGCATGCGCTGCCGTCCTGCTTGTCCTGCTGCGTGGTTAGTGTGGCGGCGCGCCGCTGGCTGTTGCTGCTGCTGTCCTGTCGATGCTGCTGCTGGTGGTGGTGGCTGCTTGCTGCCTGCTTGCTGCTGCCGCTTTTTCGTTTTGTCTGCTCCTGCTGCGGTGGTGGGGCGCTGCTCGCTGCCTGCGTGCTGCTGGTGGTGGTGTGGCGCGGCCGTGCTGCTGATGCTTGCTGCTGCTGCTGCATGAATGATGATGCTGTGCTGACTGTGTGTGGTGCGGTCTGCTGCTGCCTGCTGGTTGGTGGTTGTGGTGCTGCTGCTGCTGCTGCTGCTTGCTTGGTGGTGGTGGTTGCCTGCTGCGCTGGTGGTTATGGCGGCTTGCTGCTGATGCTTGCTGCGGCTGGCTGCTGCTGCGGCCTGCTGCGCTGCGGCTGGCTGCCTGCGCTGGTGGTGCCTTGGTGTGGCTGGGGGCGCTGCTGAATGCTGTAGCGCTGGTTGCTTCTGGCTGTCTGCTGTCTAACTGGCTGCTGCTTAGCTACTCTACTACTACTGGCTGCTGCTTTTCTCTGCTGCCTGCTCTATGCTGCTACTGCCTGCTGCTACTGGCTGCTGCTGCTGCTGCTGCTGCTGTTGGTGGTGGTGGTGGCTGCTGCAGGTGGTGTTGCTGCTGCTGTTTGTGGTGGTTGTGGTGGTGGTGGCTGTGGTCATTATGCTGGTCAGGCCGTTAGATTCGGCTCATAAACCAGGAAATGCTGGGCTCGCGTCGCTGCCCCCCCCCACCCCCTCTCTCTCCCACACGTGCGATCTTTACCCCTCTCTCCCTATCTCTTTCATCTCTTTCTCTTCCTCTCTCATCTCTTTCTCTCCCTCCCTCCCCCTCTCTCTCTCTCTCTCTCTCTCTCTCTCTCTCTCTCTCTCTCTCTCCCACACATGCGATCTCTATCCCTCTCTCCCTATCTCTCTCATCTCTTTCTCTCCCTATCTCTCTCATTTCTTTCTCCCCCTCTCTCTCTCATCTCTCTCTCTCCCTATCTCTCTCATTTCTTTCTCTTCCTCTCTCTCTCTCATCTCGTTCTCTCCGTCTCTTCGTCCCCCCCCCTCTCTCTCTCTCTCGGCCTCTATCGCTATCTGTGCGTGCGTACGCGTGTAAATGCGTGCGTGCGTATGTCCGTCCGTGCGTGCGTGCGTATGTCCGTCCGTGCGTGCGTGCGTGTATACGTGTACTCGTGCAGCTGTACATGTGCGCGTTTACTAGTGTGCGTGCGCATGCACGTGTGTGCGCGTGCGCGTGTGCGTGTGTGTGTGCGCGCATGTACGTGTGTGCGCGTGCGCATGTACGTGTGTGCGCGTGTGCTCGCGCGGGCGCATGGCGTGTTCGTCATTTAATAGGTTCTGCTTTCCGATGTGATAGGTTTTTAACAGCTTGTCACTAAAGATTGAAACAGCTGTTAGCACAAGGTCATTTCTGCAGCAAGGCCGACGCGCTTGTAAAAGGGCAATGAAAACGGTCTGATTATAGTCGTGAGAAGTAATAAAGACAGGCTGGCGGCTATGCACGAAGTGGCACGGCATGTATCATCCCCTCATTTCGTTGCGAGCAGCCTGCCTGTAGTGTGCAGTGCAGGTCATTCATGAACTAGCGTGTCGTCTGGGTCAGCCATTATAGCGCTGCGTCGCCTCTTACTCTGACACGCGCCAACAACTCTGCGGTCAGTCAGTGGACTAGAAATCTTTCGCCTGTGTCATTCATGAATAAACCTTCGCTGTGCATATATCCAAGCAGTCACTACGACGACCAGGAACAAACACCGACTGTTGTTCTTTATGAACGTCCTTCGTGCTTGACACAAGGGAACAAACCCCGATTGTTGTTCTTTATGAACTTCCTTCATGCTTGACACAAGGGTACAAACCCTGAATGTTGTTCTTCATGAACATTCCTCATACTTGACACTAACACTAACCATAACCCTCGTCTATGTAGCCGTTCATAAAGAGCCACACGTTGGTCTGTCGTTCACAAGGTAAATGCCAAGGTAACGAGCAACAACACCCAGGCCGCCCACACTGAACAGACGAGACATAGAGAGCGTGCCACGCACCTGCGTGTATGCGACACATTACACGCGCAGACAGCGAGTCCGCATGGGCTTCCGTTTAATTCGCAGGTATCGTGCTGCTACCTGGCGTGAGTTCTCGGTAATTCATTATCACGCACGCACACATACACACACACACACACACACTCACGTAGGCGACTCCCTAGACTCGTTAGTGGAGTAGGCGAGGTACGGTCCGGCATATTAGATAGTACCAGGGTATGTTCCGGTATACCGGACCGTACCCAGGGTACGTTCCGGCAGTAGGCCCCTACTACCCCGGGGGACATAGACCCTCTCAGCCTCAGTAAGTTGTACCCATACAGAGTTATGCTAATGTGTGCTGACAGGTGTAGATTCCTACATGTAGGTTAGTGTTAGGGAGTTGTCTGCCATGCCCCGTATCTGGGTCACATTTCACACGCGCGTTTGCTTACCTACGTATCGCACTCGACATCTTGTAACTAGTGGCAAAGTCTGAACACAGCAGTTACGTAATCAAACAACATCCTCATGGCGTGCACTTTCACTTTTGGTTTAAGTATTGGTGGTTACTGGAGGGCGCTATCTGTTTGCATTATATCTGCCGTGGGCATCTTCCTTCCTTCTCTTTATTAATTTAATGCTCAGACTCTAACGGAGAAACACTGACGTTACAAAGCAAACAAATGGAATTTGTGTCCATAGGCATTGTGTGTAAACGCACACACGTACTGATGACATCTCTGTTTGATTTCAATCAGTTTAGTTCAGACCGTGTTCTCGTTACTGCACTACACACGCACGCACATGCATAGCGCACATCCGCCCGACACAGAATCTAATGTGGATTTTGGTTAGCACCGCGTTTATTAGGTGCCGCGGTAACACAGGGCTTTCCCGAGCGAACCATGCTCGGCTAGTTATTAAATACTTGCAGCGAAAGATATCCAAGAATGTAATAAAAAGATATCACATCCTCACATCATCAAGGTCACTGTTGTCTTCTCCTCTCTCTTTCACTGCAAGGGAGCAGGAGAGAGGGTCACTGTTGTCTTCTCCTCTCTCCTTCACTGCAGGAGAGCAGGAGAGAGGGTCACTCTTGCCTTCTTTTCTCTTCTTCACTGCAGGGGAGCAGGAGAGAGGGTCACTGGTATCCTCTCCTCTCTCCTTCACGGCAGGGGAGTAGGAGAGATGGTCACTGGTATCCTCTCCTCTCTCCTTCACTGCAGGAGAGCAGGAGAGAGGGTCACTCTTGCCTTCTTTTCTCTTCTTCACTGCAGGGGAGTAGGAGAGATGGTCACTGGTGTCCTCTCCTCTCTTCTTCACTGCAGGGGAGCAACTTTAGCTCGGGATAAGTCGTTTTATACTGCGAGCTAAGAGCGACTTTAGAGCGAGCTAAAGTTGAGATACTTTTTATACTGACGTTAGCTCGGGTCTGAAGCGGACCTGAACCACCTCCTAGAGTGGAATAACTTTAGCTCGGGCTCCGGACCTGAAGCGGGATAACCCCCAGTATAAATGGGGTAAAAATGTCACTGAATTTAGAGCGAGCTAAAGTCGAGATACTTTTTATACTGATGTTAGCTCGGGTCTGAAGCGGACCTGAACCACCCCCTAGAGCGGGATAACTTTAGCTCGGGCTAAGTTATGTTTCGACCTTTTATACTGGGGGTTATCCCGCTTCAGGTCCGGACCTGAAGCGGGATAAACCCCAGTATAAAAGGGGTATGCGTTAATTAGTTACAGGTGGCAGCTCTCTATTTCAGCCTGTAGGCTTGCGTAGGTAAATGGATGAGTGCTTACCTATTCTGTCTTGCAAGTAGTTGTTGCTATACTACGTACGATGGGAGCTTCCATCTTTAATCTTAAGACATTCAAACTTACGCGCCATCTCGTGGCAACTTTCATAACGATCCCAACGAACATTTCTCCGAGAAGGTTCCTGATACCATCCCAGTGTTCAAAATAAGGGCTATCCGTTTGTCCGTACTTGTCCATTTCCCCGGAGGACAAGTAGATCTGTCCGGTAGCTTGTCCGCCGGACAAGTAGCTTTTTAGAGCAATTTTTCATAATTTTCTACCATCGCTGGCCGCTGCTGGGAAACCCGAGTATAAACATGGGCTGCCGGAGTGCCACCCGAATTAACATATAGTATAAACATTTATGTGAAGTTGTATAAAAACGTTACCGCCTTGCTAGCTCCACGAAACGGTCTTGCTAGGGTTAGAAGACCATCAGACAATCAGTCTACACACACACACACACACACACACACACACACACACACACACACACACACACTGCTCTCTCCGGCTAGCTGTGTCTACGGCAGGCAGCCTTCGTCATCAATGAGGTTTACGGGATTATAGAAAGCAACCCTGCCGTGAACTCATTACAGTCGGTTATTGTCAGCCGATAGCAAACGCAAGCGATTACTAAACAGATTTGAGAACCCCGTCGCTACAGCGTGATTTGATTTCATACGATGTGATTGTGTCAGTAATAATGCATAATGGAGATCGATTTATCTATATCTATCTATACTATAATTTGGCTAATCCTGTGTGTGTGTGTGTGTGTGTTTGTTTGATCTCGATGTTCTCCGTGATTTTTCACTCAATCGCGGTAACTGAAGATATATTCTTAATCACCACGTCTGGGAGATGGTTCTGGCTGAGACAAAAATTTAAAAAAGTTACGTAAGTTCTTACCCGCCGCCGTAGCGTAGTCGGTAGGAGTTCGGTTTCATAACCCGAGATTCCGGGTTCGAATCTCAGCTGGGGAAAAAAAATTCGCCTTTACTTTTTTACTCTTTAGTATCTACTTCTTCCACTTCAGCGTTAATTTCAAAATGTAAAAAATAAATTTTACTACATTCATTAAAAAAAAATTTAAAAGTTACAAATTGAAAAAAATACTATTTTTTTTACTATTATTATTATTTACTACTATTATTATTTTTCATTGTTTGGGATTGGATGGGATGGGATGGGATGGGGTCGACTGCGATGGGATCGGATCGGATCCCATGAGATGGCATAGGATGGGATGGGATGGGATGGGATGGGATGGGATGGCATGGCATGGGTGGCATGGGGTGGCATTGGATAGGATGAGATGGGATGGGATGGCATGACATGGCATGGCATGGCATGACATGCGATGGATGGATGGATGGAGGGATGGCTGGCTGGCTGGATGGATGGATAGATACATAGATAGATAGATTTTGCGGTATTTTCCTTTCAACCAAGTGGTCACCAAACTGAGAAATTTTTTCCCTGCTCACTTATAGAATTGCGCTCTTTGTTTCTTCCCAAAATGTTTTTTTGTTTCTGTTTTCTTTTCAGTTGCATGAAATATTTAACTTCAACTGTGTCACTTACATGAAGTTTATATTTTAAGGCACGATTTGGTCGTTGTACGGGTATTAGTCTGCTAGTATATATAAAGTTGTTCAGCCGAATTTGTGTGTTCGCGCATAACTGGAGAACTCCGCAGCCTAGAGGAAAACTAAATATATTTTCAGAATCAGTACGTCTGGGAGGTGGTTCTGGCTGAAATTTCAAAAAAGTTAAAAAGTTACAAATTTATAAAAATTCTGTTCATCAATAGACGCAGGAGTAGGGATCTTAACCCCTTTATCCCTTCATCCCTTAATCCCTTAACATCTTTATTCCTTAATAGGTATCTTAAAATAAGGCATTTTAACATTATACATCACGTACGTGTGAATCCATGGTGTATAACCATAACGGACCAGAACTTTACATAACGGACATAACGGACCAGACAGACTTTCCACTGTAGCCGAATGGATAAAGCATCGGACTCCTAAACCATTGATTCTGGGTTCGAATCCCACCTCGGGAAATGCTTTGTTCCTTTACTTTTGGACTGTTTAGTATGTACTTCTGCCGTATTCGCCGTTAATTTCAAAAAGAATTTTTTTTTACCACATTTAAATGTTTAGTAAAAATCCAGAATAAAACTATGGTAGATGATAATGATAGCGCAAACTGACGGGAACACTTCACACGGAAGCCTATGTATAGGTTACATATCAAATATTATTATATTTTCTATATAATTTCGTTTTATTATTTATAATTTTTGACTTTTTTATTTAATGACTTTTATCTTTTGATTTCTTATTATTTTTTACTGTTGGGATGGGATGGGATGGGATGGGATGGAATGCGATGGGATGGGATGGGACGGGATGGCATTGCCTGGGATGGCATGGGATAGGATGGGATGGGATGGGATGGCATGCGGTGCGATGGTGTAACATGTTTCATCATGTTTACAATGGGATGCGATGGATGTTTACAATGGATGTTCATCATGTTCATTCATGTTTACAATGGGATGGGATGGGATGGCATGGCATGGCCTGGGATGCGATGAGATGGGATGGGATGGGATGGGATGGGATATGGGATGGGATGGCATGGCATGGAATGCGATGGATGGATGGATGCATGGATGGATGCATGGATAGATAGATAGTTCGATTTTCTTTGGCTATTTTCCTTTCAACCAAGCGGTCACCAACTGAGTAACGCCACTGATTTCCCCGGGCAACGCAGGGTATCCCGCTAGTTATATATATATATAAAGTTGTTCAGCCGAATTAGTTCGTACTCGCATAACTAGAGAACTCTGCAGCCTAGAGGAAAACTAAAGATATTTTCAGAATCAGAGGTGGTTCTGGTTGAAACAAAAAGTTAAAAAAGTTAAAAAGTTAAAAATTTATAAAAATTATATTCATCAATAGATGGCGGTGCATACAGATTAACATCACGTACGTTAGACTGATACTCGCTCGCACCTCGATTGCTAACTTCCCCCATCGAGTAACTAAGCCGAGAGGTGGGAGCGAGTACCAGTCTACACGTAGGGCCCTACGTGTGAATCCATGGTTATACCCTTAACGGCGCAGTGGCCTAATTGCTAGAACATCCGTCTCATACACCGGGATTCCGGGTTCGAGTCCCCGCTGGGGAACTTATTTCCCCTTTTTTTCTGTTTTCCCTTTACTACCTCTTTAGTATGTATTATTTTTAATTTTAATTTTTTTTATTTAATGTCTTATCTTTTGATTTCTTATTATTTTTTACTGTTTGGGATGGGATGGGATGGCATGGGATGGCATGTGATGGGATGGCATGGGATGGGATGGGATGGGATGGGATGGCATGGCATGGGATGGGATGCAGTTCGATGGGATGCGGTGCGATGGCATGGCATGGGATGAGATGGGATGGGATGGGATGGGATGGGATGCGGTGCGATGGGATGGCATGGGATGGCATGCAATGGGATGGATGCATGCATGGATAGATAGATAGTTATATTTTTTTGGGTATTTTTCTTTCAACCAAGCGGTCACCAACTGAGTAACGCCACTGATTTCCCCGGGCAACGCCGGGTATCCCGCTAGTTATATATATTGTTTAAAATTGTGTATCTCTTTTGCATGCGTGTGCGTGTGTGCGTGCATGTGTGTGTGCGTGCGTGTGCTAAACTTGAATAGAAAAAACGAAAGCATGATGAGGCTACGTAGTAACAACCGGGCCCGCAGCACTACCACACACACACACACACACACACACACATACACACATACACACATACATACGACACACACACACGACACGACACGACACACACACGACACACACACACGACACACACTGTGACACACGATACACACACGATACACACACGATACATATGATACGTACGTACGTGTTCCGCATCAGCCAGGCGTCGGAACCTCACCGCGGCAGCAGTAGCAGCCGGTAGCTATATAGGGGAGGGAGCGGGAACCGCGCGGTCAGTACACGCTCATAATTACGCCCCTATAGAAAGTACTACACACATACACACACACCACGATACGTACGTACGCACGCACGTACACGGCACGCACGCACACACGCGCATGCACGCACGCACACACGCGCATGCACGCATGCTCACACGTGTATGCGCACTCGTACGTGCGGACAGCGCGAGTTACAAAAGAAACACAACTAAGACCATACCTATTATATTGTATAACACTATAACAGTGGTTACCAAGGTTTTATTTTCACTTGGTAGTTGGTACAGACCTACTTCATGGATAGATGCTATAAATGCTGATGACTAGTTTACTATAAATGACGAGTTTTTAGCGCGTGAATCTGATGATCCATGCTGAGCACCGCGGTCTCTCTGAGGCACTCGGGTGGCCACTGCTGCTGTATAATTATATAACATCAGGTGGGCTGCGATCCCTTAATGACTCTAAGACGTGGTAAACCTATTTGTTTAACCGCTTGTCTAACCGTAACAGTGCACAATGTTGAGGTTTTTCAGAAACGTTATAGAGACGTATATACACCTGATAAAATACCCCCATCAGTGTATCAGACTTCAAACCAAATATCCAGTCCCATGAACCACTGCGACCTGACTGATCAACTTACAAGTGTGATTCCCACAGGAACCAAACTGAATGGGAAAAATAATAGGAAAGGCAAAATAATGGAATGTGAAGAACAATGAAATGATAAGAACAATGAATTGGTAAGAACAATGGTCGATTGTTATGGCTGCGAATGTGTCGTTTACTGTCTGAAAGCGATGCTGTATTTTTTAATTCCACCGAGTATATAACGCGATGTCAGTGTAACTGTTTCTACGTTTTACGGTCGTCAGTTTAGCGATATTTACATACTGGACGCATGCGGGACCACATTGACTCTGTGGGTCTTAATTAATGGCCGGTGGAACGTGGCTGCCACCGTCTACGGCCGCAAATGTTATTGTTATTGTCTTAAGCGGTGGAATTTATTACTGGCTGCACATTAATTATTAACGTGTATTTAGTGATGGAGGTAGTAATTAGGAACTGTTTATTGTACTATTCTTTATTACTATACCATCCTAGTGGTTTGTGGTTGCGCGCAGTGTAATGCTGGTAGACAAGCGCGAGATTGTCGTGGATTCGTGATTCGCAACAGGGTATTGCGACGGAGGCATGAGTTCGTTGTTGTGTCTGCTAGCGGCTACGGCCGCCGATGACCTCAGCTCCTCAGGTTTAGCTGCCGGTGAGCTCGCATGGTCATGATTAGGTTGGCGTGTGTGCGCATGTGCACTTAGTTAAGTCTAACTCGTGGAAACACTGTAGTAATTCTCTACCAAAATACAATAATGTTTGCTTGGTGTCAATCGAAAGTAAGGAGCAACATTTAGTTAGAAAAACACGACTGTTTGTTTATCTTGATTCTGTCCTGCAAATTACAGGCGCCGGATGTGAGCAGGCGTCAGCTGTTCATGACGTCGCGCCGGTCAGATAGAGCTGGCCGCTGACTAGGCGCCTCCATCCTTCCCTGTAATATACACAGAGCACGCGTGTGACTCATGTCTCTTTTTGCTTTCTCTTTATCAGGGAGGTCCACCAAACGGCGGAGCACCGCCTCAGTTCTACTCACAGTATCCCACGCATCAAACCCGACATTACCACGCTGGCCATAGTGGGGCGCCACAGTATCCAGCACACGGACCACCACCGGCGGCACACATGCACCAGAATATGGCTCAGATGCACACGCAACACCACCATTGTAGTAGTCACCGGCAAGGTAAGTAGCGAGATAGAGCACACACACGCACACACACGCACGCACGCACGCACACGCACACACTCACGCACGCACGCACGCACGCACGCACGACTTCATCAATACTTCATCAATACTTCATCTCGATATTATCACCCAGTGACCTTCAGATCTTTGCCGCGAAAGGCCAACTGCGGCTAAAGAAATTATATCAGCGTTTAAGCGCAGGCGACCTTGCACGAAATTGACAAAGGTTTTCGATAGAAATGTCAGGGTCTAAATGAAAGAGAGAGGGAGAGAGAGAGAGAGAGAGAGAGAGCAGAGAGGCGAGAGAGAGAGAGAGAGAGAGAGAGAGAGAGAGAGAGAGGAGAGAAGAGAGAGAGACGAGAAGGAGAGAGAGAGAGAGAGAGAGAGAGAGAGGGAGAGAAGAGAGATAGATTGATAAATTAATGGATGGATGGATGGATGGATGGATGATGGATGGATGGATGACGGACGAACGGACGGACGGACGGACGGACGGCGGCGGGCGGGGCGTTCGGACGGCACGGCGGACGGACGGACGGACGGACGGTACGGACGGACGGCGGACGGACGACGGACGGCACGACGGACGACGACGGACAGACAGATAGATAGATTAATAGTAAGGAGAGAGGGGAGGGAGTGAAAGAGATGCCTGCTGTACGTGGCTGGACCCCTCGGCTGCACATATAATTGTGATGTTCCGGGATATGTTTACCGTCATGCTGTACACAGTTTAACTCTGTCGTTGGCGACGCAGTTTCATGAGATGGTTCCTCGCACAGTTAGGTTATAGCTGAGGGCATGCGCGAGGATGGGTCTCTCGCTAGCTCGTATTTAGTATATTGCGTGGGTAGAGACCGAGTTGCCGCGGCTACCGAGAAGAAAGTTTAGATGGTATCCGGCATCGAGTGCGGAGTTCCGGCTACCCCCTCACTGTTTGCGTGCGTGCGTGCTTGCGCGTGTGTGCGTGTGTGTGTGTTTGTGTGTGCTCTCACACATCTGTCTCGCACGTGGCAGGAATCCCGCGTTCATGATTATACTAGTTGTACCCTCAGCTGCTATAATAAACAACAGCTGTCAATTTACACGGAGGTCACTAATGCTGCGAGAGTCGGTCACCCTGCTCTTACCCTATCCGTCCACGTCGGCATGGTGCGCTGGTGGTAGAGTGATGGCAGTAGGCGCAGGTGTTGGGGAGCAGGGATGCGGATGTTGTAGGATAGCAGAAGGCTTTGATATGTGAGAGCAGTGAAGAGCGAGAGATTTTATGTGTGAGCATCAACAAGTGCATCATCATCATCTCTAGCTAGAGCCGAGCTGGTTGGGCGGCGGAGAGCCAGCGGCTGGTTCCTGCTATCCTATAGACTTGTAATGAGCCGTAAGCTGTGCATGCAAATAGAGGAAATACTCTGCTGGTACGTAAAGCTTACTTACTGCAACCTCACACCGGTCCAAGCACGCGTGCTCGCACGCGCCAACGCACGCGCAACCAACTCACTCACTCACGCACGCACGCATAAACGAACGCTCACACATTCCGCACGCCGCAACCACTCACTCACTCACTCACTCTCTCACTCACTCACGCACGCACGCATAAACGAACGCTCACACATGCACGCACGCGCAACCAACTCACTCACTCACTCACTCTCTCACTCACTCACGCACGCACGCATAAACGAACGCTCACACATGCACGCACGCGCAACCAACTCACTCACCACGCACGCACGCACGCCACGCACGCACGCACGCATAAACGAACGCTCACACATGCACGCACGCGCAGCAACCATCACCACTCACTCACGCACGCACGCACGGCAGCACGCACGCATAAACGAACGTGCACACATGCACCACGCGCAACCAACTCACTCACTCACTCTCTCATGCACTCACGCACGCATGCACGCATAAACGAACGCGCACACATGCACGCACGCATAACCAACACACTCACTTCACTCACTCCCACTCACATTCACTCACTCACTCACTCACTCACTCACTCACTCACTCACTCACTCACTCACTCATGCACGCACTCATGCACGCACGCACGCATGCACGCATGCACAAACGCACGCACGCACGCACGCACAAACTCAAGCAGTGCGCGCGCGCGCGACGACACACACACACACACACACACACACACACACACACACACACACACGCGCGGCGCACTGCGCACGCAGGCAAGGCAGTTACACGCAAACACCTATTTATTTACTCGTCCATGACCACTAGCAATGCAGACCATTAGGGTACGATATGCAAAACATTTTTCCCAATTATTGTCATAATAGAGTATTTACAGAAATAGGACGTATTTTGCATGTCCGGCACTATTCATTCAACGTGTTGGTTGACCGGCAAGAGCGCCACCTATCGGGGCTCTAATGCTATCGATTGCACACACTCTAGTTAGCGCTCGGGCGTGTTGTTGTTGTTGTTGTTGTTGTTGTTGTTGTTGTTGTTGTCGTCGTCGTCGTCGTCGTCGTCGGCGGCGGCGGCGGCGGCGACGTCGTCGTTGTATGTATCTGGTCAATGGAGTAACATTAATAGGTAGCAGAACGGCGAGTTGGGGCTCCGTTACCCGCTGTTCTCCTGTGTCCTGTGGGCTGGCTGCCTCCGTCGTGCTTTACTTGACACCTGCACGCAAACACCTTCCGTCTAAACACACTAAGCACTACTCCTATGCACCTCTCACACTACTATTCTCCTCACACTGCTTCTTCTTAGCACACTTCCTTCGATGAACTGTGCCGGCGCGTGCGTGCGTATACGTGCGTGGGCGTGCGTGCGCATGCATTCACATCGAAACATGAGTGGCGAAAAATAGTGTACAGACCTTTCCTACAATACCACTGTGTAACAGTCTACAGCTCGGTGTATATATATATATATCAGGAGTAGATAATAGGGAGGAGTGTGACATCAATAAACAAGGGAAATTCGTCATTTACTAGCCTTATAATACCTACGATTTACTACGCGTAACTCATCCAACTTGAGCTCAATCGGACACAGTACATTCCGCCATCATCGTGCGAAATCGTTTCCTGTAACACCCGCAATCCGAGATACAGCCTAAAACGTACGACACGATTCTCCATTCTTTTGGCCATCAATCCAACGCCATTGCGCGCCTATAATTCGGACAAAAGGCAGCAACACTGCCGCGCAGTCGCTGTGTTTGCTCTCTCGGATAGCTGAATGTGGCGTTTGTGGCTCGGCGGGAGATTGGGATCGACGCAACACTCGACAAGCTAATCATGCGGTTGGCGTGCGTGCGTGAAGGCATGCCGCTATGTACAATGTGGCCTGTGTAGCTGTGTACGCGGTCAAAGGTTATCTCGCCGAGTGTTGATGCCTAATCTCCCAGCGAGCCACATGCCTCGCTTAGTTAGCAATAGCGCGTTAGTAGCTGCCTTTGTTTGAATTATAGCGCGTAATGGCGTTGATTGATGGCCAAAGAATGGGAATCGTGTCGTACGTTTTAGGCTGTATCTCCGGATTGCGGTGGTCCTACGAGGAAACGATTTCGCACGATGATTGGCGAATGTACTGTGTCCGATTGAGCTCAATTGGATGAGTTACGTGTAGTAAATCGTAGGTATTATAAGGCTAGTAAATGACGAATTTCCCTTGTTTATTGATGTCACACTCCTCTATTATCTACTCCTGATATCATATATATGAATAATATTAAGATATATAATAATATATATAATAATATTATTAGTATTAGTTACAGTCAGTGAACTATAACTAGCAGATTGCTTGCCACGACACACCAGTGTAAGTTATACGATTAGAATGAGACTTGATATATGGTATATGCAGTGGTATTGTAAACAAGTAGTTTACACACAAGCTGGACACCTCTCCCCATCTCTTTCACTATCTCGCTCTCGTTCTCTCTCTCCTTCTCTATCTCCCTCCCTTTTATTTGAGTTACACATTGTAGTGCGTTCTGCACGTCTACAATATATATATATATATATATATATATATATATATATATATAG